>NC_067482.1:14170856-14452138 GCF_947179515.1 Apodemus sylvaticus | reverse complement strand
CCCCCCCTCTTCCCCCCCTCTTCCCCCCTCTTCCCCCCTCTTCCCCCCTCTTCCCCCCTCTTCCCCCCCTCCCCCCCTTCTCCTCTCTCCCCCTCTCTCCCTCTCCCCCTCTCCCTCTATCCCCCTCTACCCCCTCTCCCCGCACTTCCCCCACTCCCCCCCACTTCCCCCACTCCCCCCACTTCCCCCTTCTCTCCCTCTCCTTCTCTCCCCTCTCCCTCTCTCCGCTCTCCCTCTCCCCCTCTCCCTCTCCCTCTCTCTCTCCCTCTCTCCCCCATCCCTCTCCCCCCTTTCCCCCTTCCCTCACTCCCCCCTCTCCCCCCCTCCCCCTCTTCCCCCCTCTTCCCCCCCTCTTCCCCCCTCTTCCCCCCCTCTCCCCCTTCTCCCCCTCCCCCCTCCTCCTCTCCCCCTCTCCCCCTCTCCCCCTCTCCCCCTCTCCCCCTCTCCCCCCTCTCCCCCTCTCCCCCTCTCCCCCCTCTCCCCCTCTCCCTCTCTCCCCCTCTCCCCCCTCTCCCCCTCTCCCCCTCTCCCCCTCTCCCTCTCTCCCTCTCTTCCCCTCTTTCCCTCTTCCCCTCACTCTCCTCCCACTCCCCCCTCTGCTCCCTCTCCCCTCTCTGCCCCATCTGCCCCCCTCTCTGCCCCCTCTCTGCCCCCCTCTCTGCCCCCTTCCCTCTCCCCCTTCCCTCTCCCCCTTCCCTCTCCCCCTTCCCTCTCCCCCTTCACCCCCTCCCCCTTCACCCCTCCCCCTTCACCCTCTCCCCCTTCACTCTCTTCTCCTCCATCTTCTCCTCCTCCTTCACTTCCTCCTCCTCCTCCTTCTTTCCCCCCCCCTCTCTCATTACCATCCAGAATTTCTCTCACACACTTTTCTCTCCATCCATCCACCCCTGATGTGTATTTTTACCCTTTTTAAGATTCAAGCATCCTCTTGTCAGGCCTTCCTTGTTAGTTTCTTGGTCTATGGATAGCATGGTTATTCTCTACTTTGTGGCTAATATTCACTTATGAATACATGCCACATTTGTCTTTCTGGATCTGGATTTTGCCTGCAAATTTCATGATGCCATGGTTTTTAATAGCTGAGTAGTATTGTAAATGTGCCATATATTCATTATCCACTCTTCAGTTGAGGGACACTTGGGTTGTTTTGAGTTTCTGGCTATTTCCAATAAAATAATGAACATAGTAAAAACACTGTCTTTGTGGTATGGTGGAGCATCAATTTGAGTATATGACCAGTAGTGATGTAATCAGTTCTGAGAATTACTTCCAGTTATTTGAGAGAACACTAAATTGATTTCCAGACTGTACAAGTTTACACTCCAACCAGCAAAGGAAGAGTGCTCCCCTTGGTCCACATTCTAGCCAGCATGAGCTGTTGCCCTTCTAATGAGTGTAACATGAAATCCCAGAATCATTTATATTTGGATTTCCCTGATGGCTAAGAATGTTAAGCATTTCTGTAATTGCTTCCTAGTCATTAACTATTCCTCTGTTGAGAATTCTACTTAGTTATTTGCCCCATTTTTAAAAATTGGGATATTTGGTTTGTTGGTGTCTAATTTTCTTAGATCTTTATATATTTTGGATATCAGTCCTCTTTCAGATGTAGGGTTGGTTGAGGTCTTTGCCCAATCTGTAGGCTGCTGTTGTGTCCTTTTTACAGTGTCCTTTTCTGTACAGGAGCTTTTTAATTTCATGAGATCCCATTTATTAATTGTTGATCTTAGGGGCTGAGCTGTTGGGTCTTTTCAGGAAATTGCCTCCTGTACTAATGGGTTCAAGGATATTCCCCACTTTCTTTTACATTTAATGTATATAGGTTTAGGTTGAGGTGTTTGATCTACATGGACTTGAGTCTTGTGTAGGCTGATAGATATGAATCTATTTGCTTCCATCTACATGCAGACATCCAGTTAGACCAGCACTATTTGTCGATGGTCTTTTCTTTATTTCATTTTATCGTTTTGCCTTCTTTGTCAAAAACCAATGACCATAATTGTGCTGGTTTATATCTGGGTCCTCCATTTGATTCCATTGATCACCCTGTCTGTCTTAATACCAACCATTCAGGGTTTATTACTACTGCTCTCTATTACCACTTGAAGTCAGAGATGTTGATAACATTAGAACTTGTATTGTATAGGATTGTTTTAGTTATCCTGGGGTTTTTTTCCATATGAAGATTAGAATTTTTTTAAAGTCTATAAATAATTGTCTTGAAATTTTGATAGGGATTGCATTGAATCTGTAGATTGTGTCTGGTAGGATGGCCATTTTCACTAGGTTGAGCCTCCTAATCCTTGAGCTTGGAGATTTTTCCATGTTCTGATATCTCCCTCAATTTCTTTCTCCAATTTCTTTTAAGTCTCTTTCTTCAGAAACTTGAAGTTCTTGTAATGCAAGACTTACACTTGCTTGGTTAGAGTTACACCAAGATATTTTGTATTTGTAGCTATTATAAAGATGGTGTTTCCTAATTTCTTTCTGAGACAGTTTATCATTTGTATAAAAATGAATTTTTTTACAGTGAGTTTTATATCCAGCCATTTTACTGAAGGTGTTTATCAGATATAGGAATTCTCTGGTAGAAATTTGGGGGTCTCTTATGTATACTATCATTTGATCTATGACTAGTGACACTTTGATTTCTTCTCTTCCAATTTTTATGCCCTTGAAATCCTTTAGTTATTGCTCTACCTAGAATTTTAAATCCTGGGTTAAGTAGATAGTTTGACAGTGGGTGGCCTTGTCTTGTCCCTGGTTTTAGTGAGATTGCTTTAAATTTCTCTTTTTAATTTGATGTTGGCTATTGCCTTGTCATATGTTGCTTGGATAATATTTACATATCCACCTTGTATCCTGATAACTCCAAGACTTTCAACATAATAAGCTGTTAGATTTTTTTTTCAAAGGCTTTTTCAGCATCAAGGAAGATGATCGTGTAATATTTTTTTAAGTTTGTTTTTATGGTGGGATACATTGATAGATTTTCATATGTTGAACTATCCTTGCATCCTTGTGTTGAAGCCTATTTGATTATGGTGGATTATGTCTTGACGTGTTCTGAGATTCCAGTAATTTATTGAGTATTTTTGAATAAACATTCATGAGGGATGTTAGTCTAAAGCTCTCCTTTCCTGTTGAGGCATTGTATAGCTTAGGTATCAGGGAGAATCTGGCCTTATAGAATGAGTTTGTCAAGGTACCTTTTGTTTCTATTTTTTTTTTTTTTTTGGAATATTTTGAGGATTATTGCATTAGCTCTTCTTTGAAAGCATGGTAATACTCTGCACTAAAACCACCTGACCCTATCCTGTTTGGGGATGGAAGACATTTAATGACTACTACTATTTCCCTAGGGATTATAGAACTAGGTATTTAACCTGACGTTGATTTTTTTTTAACTTTTGTAAGTTGCATTTGTTTTGAAGATCATCCATTTCTTTAATGTTTGCCAATTTTGTAGAGTACATGTGTTTGAGGTAAAACCTAATGATTTCCTTGGTGTCTGTTGTCATGTCTCCCTTTTCAGTTCTGATTTTGTTATTTTGGATACTGTCTCTCTACCTTTTAGTTTTCCTAAAGATTTGTCCATCTTATTCATCTTCTCAAAAAAACCAACTCTTGTTTTTGTTGATTGATTCATTGTACTGTTTTTTTGTTGTTGTTTCTAAGTGATTGGTTTCAGCACTGAGTTTGATTTTCTGTTGTCTACACCTATGGAATGTGTTTGCTTCTTCCTTTCTAGAGCCTTCAGGCATAGTATTAAATTGCTAGTACGTGAACTCTCTAATTCTTTATGAAGACACTTAATGCTATGATTTGCCTCTTAGGACTGCTTTCATTATGTCCCATAAGTTTGGGTATGTTCCACCATCATTTTCATTAAATTCTGAAAAGTCTTTAATTTATTTCTTCCCTGACGCAATGATAATTGAGTAGAGAGTTGTTCACTTTCCATGAGGTTATAGTGTTCTGATAAGATACAGGAATTTATTTCAATTTTCTTGTATCTGTTGAGTTTTGAATTAACCAACTACATGGTCAATTTGGGAGAGGGTTCCATGAGGTGCTGAGAAGGTATGTCCTTTGTGTTTGGGTGAAAGGCTCTGTATGTAGCTCTTAGGTCCATTAGATTCATACTTCTGTTTCAATTTTTCTCTGTTTACAGTTTGGATCAGTGACCTGTCTTTTAGTGAATGTGGGATGTTGAAGTATCACACTATTAATGTTTGACATTCAAGGTGTGACTTAAACTTTAGTAATATTTGTTTTATGAATCTGTGTGTCCTTGCATTTGGGGAATGGATAATCATAATTGAAACATCCTCTTGGTGGATTTGTTTTTTTACTCGGAAGTGCCCTTTGAAATTTTCATTGAAAATCTGTAGCATATTAGGATGGTTTCATTTATTTATTGATCTGCTGTCTTGGAAAAACCTTTTCCAGCCCTTTACTCTAAAATAATGTCTCCTTGATGTTGAGGTTTGTTTCTTGTATGGAGCAAAATGAAGGGTCTTCACATCCATTCTGTTAGTTTGTGTCTTTTTACGGGAAAATTAAGTCCATTGATACGGAGAGATATTGATGACCAATTATTGATAATTCCTGTAAGTTTCTGTTTCGATGTTGGTGGTGGTGTGTGTGTGTGTGTGTGTGTGTGTGTCCCTGTTTTTGGATTTGCTGGTGTGGAATTTTATTTAGTGTGTTTTCTTGTGTTAACCTGCTTGGGTTGGAGTTATCTTCTGTAAGGCTGAATCTGAGGATGGATATTGTTTAAATATTGTTTTGTCATGGAAAGTCTTGTTTTCTCCATCTAAGGTAATGTAGAATTTTACCTGGTTAGAGTAGTCTGGGCTGTCCATTTGTGGTCTATTCTGCAAGAGTCAAGGATCTTCTGTATTGAAAGTCTCTTTTGAGAAGTTGGGTATAATTTTTAATTTATTTATCTAATGGTTTTTCAAGATAGGGTTTCTCTGTGTAGCCCTGACTGTCCTGACTCTCTCTGTAGACCAGGCTGGTCTCAAACTCAGAAATTTGCCTGCCTCTGCCTCCCAAGTGCTGGGATTAAAGTGAGCCACTACTGCCCAGCAAAGCCTACAGCACATGGTATTCCCAGGTGGTCTCCCATCCAAGTACTAATCAGGCCCAAGCCTGCTTAGCTTATGAGTTCAGATGAGATCAGGTGTTGCGTTCAGGGTGGTATGGCCATAGGCTAGTGTAATTATAATAGGTCTCCCTTTATATATCACTTGGTCTTTTCCTCTGGCAGCTTTTTTGTTTTGTTTTGTTTTTTTGAGACAGGGTTTCTCTGTATAGCCCTGTCTGTCCTGGAACTCACTCTATAGACCAGGCTGGCCTCGAACTCAGAACTCTGCCTGCCTCTGCCTCCCAGAGTGCTGGCATCACAGGTGTGAACCACCACAGCCCAGCTCTGGCAGTTTTTAATATAGTTTTTTATTTGTTACATTTAGTGTTTAATTATGTGATAGGAGGATTTTTTGTTTTGGTCAAATCTACTTGGTGTTTTTCAGGCTTCTTGTATGTTTATAAGCAACTCTATTTTTCTTTTATGATTTTGTTAAATATTTTCTGGGCCTTTGAGCTGGGAATCATCCTCTTCTATTGTTCTTAGGTTTGGTCTTTTCATAGTGTACCAAATTTCCTGGATGTTTTGTATGGGAACCTCTTTTGATTTAACATTTTCATCTACCAATGTAGCAAATTCTTCAATTGTTTCTTGGCCACCTGATCTTCACTTTTCCATTTCTTGTATTATGTTACAGATGCTTGTGTCTGTTCTCTTACCTAGATTTTTCATCTCTGGGGTTGTCTTGGTTTGTATTTTCTTTACTGCTTTTACTTCTATTTTCAAATCTTGACCAGTTTTATTCATTTCCTTCACTTGTTTGATTATATTTTCTATGGGTTTTTTAAGGGATTTATTGATTTCCTCTTTAAAATGACCTACCATCTTCATAAAATTGGATTTAGGGCCACTTTCTCATGCTTCAGTTCCATTACAATATCCAGAGCTTATGGTAATAGTATATCTGGGATTTGGAGGTGCCACATTACCCTGGCTCTGGTCAATTGCCTCCTTATGCTGACCTTTAGCTATCTGAATGTCTCTGATGCCAGCAAGCCTCCTGAAAAGTAGGCAGATTTGTGAGCCAGCCAATGGAGTACAAGATAGAAGGTGCAATTTGCCCTGCTGTGTGGCCTAAGGAGACCTGGAAGGGAAGAGGCCTTGGGTAGGAATCTAGCTGAATACCCAAGATGCTGAGAGTCCTGAAAATGGAGGCAGAGCCATTGGCTGGAAAATGGAGCTCAATGGACACTGGGTGTGCCCCAGAGAGATCAGGCAGGCAGGTGACTTGGGGGGAGACTGGATATTTTTAAGAGACTATACATTCAATGTGCTTGAATTTGTAAAGACTGTGAAACTCTTAGTTATTCGTGTTTTAAATTTCTGGTATTTATTGCCCTGAGATCGGGGTAATGAATCCCACGCCTCCCATAACCCAAAAAGGAAGGATTATACCTCAAAAATTGTTCTGTGTCAAGTTGACAGGGATCAGTTGTACTGGATAATTTTATGCCAGCTGACACGTGCTAATGTCATCTGAGAGGACAGAACCCCTGTTTAGAAAAAGCCTTCATAAACTGTAGGAAAGCCAATAGAGAATTTTCTTAGTGATTGATGATGATGGTCTAGTCCCTTTTTTGTTGATGCTGTCCCTGGGCTGGTGGTCCTATTTTCTATAATAATGCATGGTACAGAGAGCAAGGCAGTAATTAATACTTTTCCATGGCCTCTGTATCAGCCCTCTGAGTTTTCCCTCCCTCTTTTTCTGTCCTAGCTTCCTTTAATGATTGGCTACAATGTGGAAGTGTAGGCCAAATAAATCCTTTTCTCCCTTGCCTTTGGTTATGACCTTTCACCACAGCAATAGAATCCTTAAGACCATGTGGTGTATGTGTATGGATGTGTGGTTGTATGTGAATGTGTGTGTGTGTGTTTTAAAACTTAACACAAGGTTCTATGTGGTCTGGAACATGTTTGTGGAACAGGCTAGAAAGCAAAACATCCAAATCTTTGCCTCCTGAGTGCTGGGATGATAGGCATTTGCTGCCAGGATTGGGGCATACTTTTTGTTTGCTTGTGTTTGCTTTTAAATGTTAGGATTTATTTAGGTGTTCTCCAATACCATGACTGGTCTGGAACTGCCTTTATTCTGGTTCATCACCCACCCAAACTATTCTAGGATTAGAGGTCAGAGCCAGCATGTCTGAAAGAATATGTTTAGTAACTTAATCAGATTGTAAGCTTTTAGTGATACTTCTTGGACACTAATTTGGTTTTGTGTGAATTAAAGTTTCCTTGGATGTCCTTTCTTGGATGTTTCCCCAGGATCCATTAGGATGGTAGTTCGTGGCCTACCCACATTCCTGGAGCTCATAAGGAAGAAGGCACTGAAGGATGAGGCTTTGGTTGTCTCTTCTCTGGAGAAACTGGTCATGGAGCTCCTCCCAGAACTGTTGGAGGAGGCCTTCACTGACAAATTGACTAATGTGAAGACTCCAATGGAATCCTTGGGTTTCTCTCTACCCTCCTGGGGTACTCTGATGTAAGACTCCAGAAGGAAATATTTCAGGCTATGCTATATGGACTATATTTCCTATTGACACACCTGGTTCAACTCAGGTAAGCATGACCATTGTAACATCAAGTGGAGGACACTAGGATTCAGGAAAATGATCCACTGGGTCTGGCAGTATGGGAGCAGAGGTAGATCAGAAGTTTTCAGTAGCATCAGCTTAGAAGACAATAGAAGCCTTGACTACTGCTTCTCTCTGATGAAAAGGTACAGTTCAGAGTAGAGTGGAGGAATAGAAAGGATGTAGGCACAGTGGGTGGAGCCTGCCTTTGTCTCTTTCACAGGTACTACTAGTACCAGGTCAAGAGTAAATTAATGAAGTCAAGTCAGAGGGCTATGGAGACAGCTCAGAAAGAGCCATTGCCTGGCACTATGAGGTCTTGTTAGACACTCAGCATCTAGAAAATCAAACACTGCCTAGACCAGATAGGAGAAGGGAAGAGCTCACTCCATGGAAGGTCATCTCTTGTCCACTGACACTTCATCTGTTACCCATAGGAGGTGGAAACTTCGAGTTCTCGATATACAGAATGAGCACCATGATGTTTGGGATGTATGGGGAAGAAGTGAGAGTGTTTGCGGCTCTGCAGAGACCAAGAACAAGAAGAAGTAGAAGAGCCTGAGCTGGAAGTGGCACACAAACCAGCTATGAAAGGTGATAACTACTGACCTCTGCTTTGGGACTGTCTTAGTCAGGGTTTCTATTCCTGCACAAACATCATGACCAAGAAGCAAGTTGGGGAGGAAAGGGTTTATTGAGCTTACACTTCTGCATTGCTGTTCATCACTAAAGGAAGTCAGGACTGGAACTCAAGCAGGGTTGGAATCAGGAGCTGATGCAGAGGCCATGGAGAGATGTTCCTTACTGGCTTGCTTCCCCTGGCTTGTTCAGCCTGCTCTCTTACAGAACCCAAGAACAGCAGCCCAAAGATGGTACCACCCACAAGGGGACCTCCCCACTTGATCACTAACTAAGAAAATGCCACACAGCTGGATCTCATAGAGGAACTTCCCCAACTGAAGTTCCTTTCTCTGATAACTCCAGCCTGTGTCAAGTTGACACACAAAACCAGCCAGTACAGGGAGACTTACAGATGAATGGTGAACATACTTCTTGGATTGGGCCTGGGAGAGAAAAAGTTGCTTATAATTGATTCCAAATGTAAAAAGTTGACATTTTTGACTGTCAAAGGATACCTTTGACTTCCAGAGTGAACTGGGGCTGGCTGGGCAAAGACTTGGTAGCTGATCACTCAGCTGACTTTTCTCTGAGGGAGCAAAGGTTGATTCTCTGGGGTTAGCAAGAAGCAATCTGTTGCCCACAAATTACTCCTTGGGGCTGGCAAGAAGGGTTGAGGTATCAGTATTAGGGTTCTCTACAGTCACAGGACATATGTGTAGTCTCTATAGTTAGGGAATTTGTCGATGACTCAATCTGTAGTCCAACTCCCCAACAATGGTCAGCAGCAGCTGTGGGTGGAAGTCCGAGGATCTAGCAGTTTCTCAGTCCCATGAGGCAAGCAGTCAAAGAGTGAGTTATCTTCTTCCAATATCCTTATGTAGGTCTCCAGCAGAGGGTGAGGCCCAGATTAAAAGTGTGTGCCACCACACCTTTAATCCCAGATCACCTTAAACTCAGAACTCTCCCAGTCTTAATCCATAGCCACTATGTTCAAGATCTCCATGCAAAGATCTAGGTCAGAAACTTGTATCTCTCAGCCTCCAGATTAGAATCACTGCTAAATTATAGTTCATTCCAGATATAGTCAAGTTGACAACTAGGAATAGCCACTACAGGATCATAATCAATCTCTCTCTCTCTCTCTCTCTCTCTCTCACACACACACACACACACACACACACACACACACAGAGGAAGCAAGCTTCAACCACCTCTAACTTCACACATATACATACATACATATGCACACTCACATTTGATGGGTGGAGCAAATCTCCATCACTTTTTCTCCCACAGTTTATATGTCCCAGCACTATCTTTCAAGCAGTACAAAAACAATGTATTTACATTCTATTGTCTTTGAGTGAAAGGTTGCAATGAGTATACTAAGAAAAGACATGTTTCACAATACCCTCACATGAGCAAGTGTTTTACGTATTAAGGATTAAAAAATTATTCCCAAGAGCCCATGTACATTTGTATGTAAGCAACTTGCTATAGATCTTCCAGGTGTAAGCAAGCAAGGTATTTTTCTCAGCCAATCTCTCTTACAGGCTGAAATTTGTGGTTAAATGTAATCTTAAAAAAATCTTTAAGAGCATCACAAACATAAACTTCTATATAAAAACCAGTCATTTCTACTTTAAATCTACAGAGCACACTTCTACTCATTAACAATTTCTTATTAAATAATATCAGGAAACTGAGGGCAAAGGGTTGTACAAGAAATTAATCATCGACTTAATCACCAGCTCAAGTTTAGCAATAGAGGCACATGAGATAGTGCCTGGTACCAACTCACCCTGGCACATCTCTCACACTGAGGCCAAACAAGGCAGTCCAGTTATAGGAACAGGATCCACAGGCAGGCAACAGAGGGAAAGCCCCACTCCCATTCTTGGGGGACCTGCAGGAAGATTGTTTTAGTTTTGCTGCTATGAACAGACACCATGATCATGGCAAGTCTTATAAAGGACAACATTTAATTGAGGCTGGTTTATAGGTTCAGAGGTTCAGTCCATTATCCTCAAGGCAAGAGCATGGCAGTATCCAAGCAGGCATGATGTAGGCAGAGATGAGAGTTCAACATCTTCATCTGAAGACTGCTAGTGGAAGACTCACTTCCAGATAACTAGAGTGAGCATCTTAAGGTCACATGCACAGTGATACACCTACCCACACACTTCCTAATAGAGCCACTCCCTGGGCCTAGTATATACAAGCCAATATAAAGACAAAGCTGGATATCTGCTACATATATTATGGGGTGGGATGAAGTTTTGTCCTGTCCATGTTTCAGTTGGCACTTCAGTTTCTGGAATCCTCCAAAGGTTGAGGTTAGTTCATACTGTTAGTATTCTTGTGAAGTCCATATCTACTCCAGGTCCTTTAATCCCTTTCCTAACTCACAAAACTCCCAGAGCTCTGTCTAATGTTTGGCTGTGAGTCTCTGCATCCTCTTCTATCACCTGCTGAGGAGTTACCTCTCTGAGGACAGTTGATACTAGGCTCCTATCTGCAGGTATAACAGTATCATTAATAGTGTCATCTATTGGTACCTGTCTATGGCATGAACGTCTAGTTTGGCCAGTCATCATTTGGCCATTGGAGCAGGAGTCTCTGCTCCATCTTTTTCCCTGCAAATCTTGTGGGCAGGACACAATTTGGGTCCAAGGTTCAATGAGTGGATTGCTGTCCTTTACTGGTCCTACTGCCTGACTTGAGGAGGTAGTCACTTCAGACTGCCACTGCTAGGAGTCACCCTCCTACACTCCTGTGACCCTCCCCACATCCCAAGTCTCTGGCAGTCCTAGAGATGCATCCCTATGCTCCACCTACCTGCTGCAGATTTCCATTCTCTTTCCCCAATGCTCTCCCTATACCTCATCCTCTCACCCAGACCCCCTCCCCATCTCTCTCCCATGAAATTCTATCCCTCCATCTACCTTCAATGTCCATTCTGTTTCTCCTCCTGAGTGGGATTTAAGCATCTTTCCTTGGGCTCTCTTTGTTGTTTGCCTTCTTTGAGTCTGTGGATTGTAGCATGGGCATCCTTTACTTTAAGACTAGTATCCACTTATAAGTGAGCACATACCATGAATGTCCTCTATAGTATGTCTAGATTACCTCACTCAGGATCATCTTTTCTACTTCCCAATTTCCTGCCAATCTCATGCTATCAATATCAATGTTTTTAATCACTGAGTATTCAATTGTATAAGCAAACAACCATTTTTTCGTTCTTCACTTGAGGGACATGTGGGACATTACAGTTTCTGGCCATTATAAATAAAGCTGATATGGACATAGTTGAGGAAGTGTCCTTGTAATATAGTGGAGCCTCTTTGGGGTATATATCTGGAGTCCTATATCTGGGTCTTGTGGTAGAGAACTATTCCCAGTTTTCTGAGAAAACTGCCAAATTGATTTCCAGAGGGGGTTATACAAGTTTGCCCTCCCACCAGCAGAGGAGAAGTACTCCCATTACTCTACATCCTCACAATCATGTGCTGTCTCTTGAGATTTTATTTTTTTTGACTAAAATCATTGAACTTCTCTAAATATATTTCAGCCATTTGAGATTTCTTTTAATTCTGTTTAGCTGCACAATTTTGTAATTGGGTTATTTGATATGTTGGTGTCTTGACTCCTTGACTTCTTTATGCGTTTTGGATATTAGCTCTGTCAGATGTAGGTCTGGTAAAAATTTTATTTCCCATTTTGTAGGCTTTCATTTTGCACTGTGGATAGTGTCCTTTGCCTTAAAGAAGCTTTCAGTTTCATGAGGTCCCATTTATTCATTGTTGATCTTAGTGCCTGAGCTCTGAGTGTTCTCTCCAGGAAGTTGTCTCCTGTAGCAAATGCAATCTAGAAAATTTCCCATTTTCTCATCTATTAGATTTGGTGTATCTGGTTATATGTTTGGCCAACATGGACTTGAGCATTTTGCAGGATGAAAAATATGGATCTATTTACATTCTTCTACATGCAGGCATTGAGTTATACCAGCACCATTTGTTGAAGATCCTTTTTTCTTCTGTCTGGTTTGGGCTTTGTCAAAACTCAAGTGTCAATAGGTGTGTAGGTCATTAATTCAATTCCACTGATCAACCTGTCTGTTTCAATACCACCATGCAGTTTTTATTACTATTGCTCTGTAGTTCCACTTGAAGTAAAGGATTATGATAACTTGGTTATCCCTCCTGCAAGCCTGTGTGTCAGAATTCCTGGGAGACAAATTCTTTCCAGGAGGTATTTGGGTATGAACAGTTGTGGCACAGAGTCAGTTGAGGGGTGCAGACAGAAACCAGAAGGATCCTGTCCCAGGCTGTTTGTTCCTTGGTTCTTGTGTCCTAATGGCTCTTGGAGGGTCCCTTTTAGGCCAGGAATTTGAGCAGAAGTGGTGGTCTTACCTGTGCTCACAGGTGAATCGGCACTCCAGGAAGACCAGCTCTCTCCCATTGGTATTTTTGTATGAAGTGCTTCAGTCCTGAGTTTGATTATTTCCTGCTGTTTATTCCTATGAGTTGTTTGATTCATTCTTAATAAAACTTTCATGTGTATTTTAACTTGCTAGTATGATAACTCTCCAAATTTGTGAACACAATGCAATGAACTTTCCTCTTAGTACTGCTTTCATTGGGTCCCATAAGTTTCAGTATGCCACACCTTCATTTAATTGAATTATGTGGCAGCCTTTGAGGTTTTCAACTGGGGGGGGGGGGTAATGGACCCTATGAGAGAAGGACAGAGAATGGAAAGGACAGGAGACATGAATAATGAGGCAGTGACCAAGACCAGCTTTGTTCAAGGCCCCCAAAACTGTATCTTCTCATGGAATTTATACAGGCCGGGGAATAAGTAAGGCAAGTGGGATTTTCCATGTAGCCCGGGCATTCTGCCAAGGTGAATCTCTGGCAGCTGTAAGATGTTTTCTTCTGGCAGGGCACAGTGACCATTGACCACCCGATTTCTCCAAGGTCTATAGCTGAGGAGAAGTCAAAGCCTAAGTCTATCTTTAAAATGGAATCTAAACATAAAGTAAGGTCAGTTTGGCTCCTGGCAGAATTATAAAAAGTATTTAATTTCCTTATTTCTTCCCTGACCCAGTGACAGTTGAGTTAGAGTGTTGTTTTGTTTGAGTGTGTAGGCTGTCCATGAGTTTGTAAGCTTTGTTATTTCTCTCACTGTCCAGCTTTAATCCACTGTGGTCTGATAGGATACAAGGTATTATTTCACTCTTATTTGCTGAGGCTTGCTCTATAAAGCCATTCTTTGAGGCAAAACATTCCAATGATAGCACTTCACAAACCCTTTACCATCATTAGGATGCAAAGGAATAACATAAAAACAATTCTCCAAATCCATAATAACGCTGTAAGTAGTAAGCAGACCAGATTTTAATGACTTTATAAGTTCCATAGCCTCGTTAACATTTCAAAATCTTATATTTGAACTTTATTTTGAACAATACCTTGGCATCTCTGCAATAATGCTACTTTGGCTTAAGGGGAATTCGCTGGAGGCAAGATGAGGACCCCCAAAAAAATCCCTCTGCAAGGAGGTTCATGCAAGCCTCTGAGGCTGCTATGAGTTTTGCAACTTCAAATGTTAATATTTCTTTATCTGAGACTATTGCCTGAGGCCAGGCTCAAAGATGACCCCTCCTGTGGTAAGGAAAGACTCCAGGGGAGCAATTCTACTACCTGTCTATGTCTTTAATTTTTTGGACAATTTTTCATAATATGATTTATGCCCCCATACTTAAAACATTCCTTATCACCTCAGCACTGTGAAAGCATTATTTGTACTCCTGACCCCTGCAAGGCAGCAACCATAGCCAGACCCCAATTGTATGAGGGTCCAATTTAAATCTGTCTTTGCTTTGGATGGCTGGATGGCTGTGTGGCAGACTACATTAGCATTCTCATGAGCCAATTGTGTAACAAAAGAAACCCCTGCTTGAGGGTCTCAAACAAAAATTCTACTAGCTGTGTCTGTCCACACATTCATGAAACAGTTCATCAGGAGCCTGTTTGATACCAAATAAATTCCCACTAAGATCTCCTTTCCAGTCTTGGGGGTTAAATTTTGTTTCTATCACTGTATCCAATAAAGTTTGTATAAAGGAAGCAGCAGGCCATACTGGCCACAGCTATTTTAAACCCTTTTGCTCACTCTCAAAATCATCCTAATTACAAAATATGGGTGAGTTAAGAATCGTGAGCCTGCCATCAGACTGCAAACTGCAGTCAATGGAACACTGGCAGTTCAGCCTTAATAATTTCCTATTGCAATACTAGAGCATAACCACAACTTTGGAAAACAAAACCCAGTTTTATACAATCCATTCTCTAATCAATACCAAAGGCATTACTTTAACTTTACAAACTTTGTCTGCCAATTCTTACATTCAAATGCATGACAGTGCAGCCTCAGTGATACTTCAAAGAGACACTGCCCTAAATCCTATCTTTTATAAGTCCCATTTCTTTTGTGTGTATGTGTGTGCATGTGGTTTTTTAATTCAATACATTTATTATTTACATTTCAAATTATGTCCCCTTTCCTGGCTCCCCACTCACCCGAAAGTCCCATAAACCCTCTTCCCTCCGCCTCTTCTCCCATCCACCCTTTCCCACTTCCCTGTTCTGGTATTGCCCTACACTGCTGCACTGAGCCTTTCCAGAACCAAGGGCCACTCCTCTGTTCTTCTTGGATATTATTTGATATGTGGCGTTCCAAATTTCTAGACTAATATCCACTTATCAGTGAGTGCATACCATGATTGATCTTGAGACTGAGTTAGCTCACTTAGTATGATGTACTTCGGCTCCATCCTTTTGTCTAAGAATTTCATGAATGGTTTCTAATTGGTGAGTAGCATTCCATTGTGTAAATATACCACATTTTCTGTATCCATTCCTCCGTTGAGGGACATCTGGGTTATTTTTAGCTTCTGGATATTACAAATAGGGCTGCTATGAACGTAGTGGAGCATGTATGCTTATTACACGCAGGAGAAGGCTCTGGGTATATGCCCAGGAGTGGTATAGCAGGGTCCTCTGAAAGTGACATGCCCAGTTTTCTGAGGAACTGCCAGACTGATTTCCAAAGTGGTTGTACCAGCTTATAACCACAACAGCAGTGGAGGAGTGTTCATCTTTCTCCACATTTTCACCAACACCTGCTGTCTGAGTTTTTAATCTTAGTCATTCTGACTGGAATGTGTGAGGTAAAATCTCAGGGTTGTTTTGATTTGCATTTCGCTAATGACTAATGATGTTGAACATTTTTTAAGATGCTTCTCAGCCATCTGAAGTTCTTCAGATGAAAATGCTTTGTTTAGCTCTGTACCCCACTTTTTGATAGGATTATTTGGTTTTCTGGGGTCTAACTTCTTGAGTTCTTTGTATATATTGGATATTAGCCCTCTGTCAGATGTAGGGTTGGTGAAGAACTTTTCCCAATTTGTTGGTTGCTGATTTATCCTATTGATGGTGTCCTTTGCCTTACAAAAACTTTGTAATTTTATGAGGTTCCATTTGTCAATTCTTGATCTTAGAGCATAAGCTATTGGTATTCTGTTCAGGAACTTCCCCCTGTACCAATGTCCTCAAGGGCCTTCCCCAGTTCCTTTTCTATTAGTTTCAGTGTGTCTGGCTTTATGTGGAGGATCTTGATCCATTTGGAGTTGAGCTTAGTGCAAGGAAATAAGAATGGATCAATTTGCATTCTTCTGCATGCTGACCTCCAGTTGAACCAGCACCATTTGTTGAAAAGGCTATCTATTTTTCCACAAATGATGTTTTCTACTCCTTTGTCGAAGATCGAGTGGCCATAGGTGTGTGGGTTCATTGCTGGATCTTCAATCCTATTCCATAGATCCGCGTACCTGTCACTGTACCAATACCATGCAGTTTTTAACACTATTGCTCTGTAGTATTATTTGAGGTCCAGGATACTGATTTCCCCAGAAGTTCTTTTACTGTTGAGAATAGTGTTAGCTATCCTGGGTTTTTTGTTATTCCAGATGATTTGAGAATTTCTCTTTCTAACTCTATGAAGAACTGAGTTGGGATTTTGATGGGTATTGCATTGAATCTGTATATTGCTGTTGGCAAGATGGCCATTTTAACTATATTAATCCTGCCAATGCATGAGCATGGATTTTTCTGAAGTCTTCTTGCATTTCCTTCTTCAAATATTTGAAGTTCCTGTCATACAGATTTCACTTGTTTGGTTAGAGTCACACCAAGATACTTTATATTGTTTGTGGCTATTGTGAATGGTGTCATTTACCTAATTTCTTTCTCAGCCTGCTTATCCTTTGAGTATAGGAAGGCTACTGATTTGCTTGAGTTGATTTTGTAACCAACCATTTTGCTGAAGTTGTTTGTCAACTGTAGCAGTTCTCTGGAGTTTTTTGGGTCACATAAGTAGACTACCATATCATCTGCAAATAGTGATAGTTTGTCTTCTTTCTTTCCGATTTGTAACCGTTTGACCTCCTTATGTTGTCTAATTGCTCTAGCTAGTACCTCAAGTACTATATTGAATAGATATGGAGAGAGTGGGCAGCCTTGTCTGGTCCCTGATTTTAGTGGGCTTGCTTCAAGTTTCTCTCCATTTAATTTGATGTTGGCTACCAGTTTCCAGTATATTGCTTTCACTGTGTTTAGGTATGGGCCTTGGATTCCTGATGTCTCCAAGACGTTTATCATGAAGGGATGCTGGATTTTGCCAAAAGCCTTTCAGCATCTAATGAAATGACCATATGTATTTTTCCTTTAGTGACAAAAGCTGCTCAGTTAGTCAACAGGTTCTCCAGCACAGGAGTGAGGATTAAAAAGAAAGACACAATTAGACAAAACTGCAGTATGCTTCCAGTCAATTCTGAGACTGAAGGGTTGGTTCAATAATTCTCAATGTTTATACCAATTTAATTGCATGCAGAAATTAAAGTCAAAAGCAGTACAATGGGGAATAAGCAAGACAGTAAACACAAAATTGTCAAGGCAGTATGCAATGTCCTACATCACTTCAGTAACAGCTGTTTCCAAGTGTGTGTAAGGATGACCAAAATATCTGAGCCTACTTCCTTTTCCAAGCCCAGAATCTTGCCTGAAGCTTGCTTCTGCTGTAACCTACTTCTTTATTATGCCCCAATGTCAGATTCCTGCTTGAGCCCTTGTCCTTGGTCAATGTCAGGCTACTGCCAGACATTGGCAGACCCCAATAAGGCTCTCCACATCTCTCCCTTTTTTATTTCATAAACAAGGCTGAGCCTGTCTTAGGTCATTCTCACAAGAAGGCCTTCCTTACTGGTCATCAAGATCACATGCAGCTTGTTTGTATTTTTTGCACAAACAGGACCTTATTAGTGTTTACTAATAAGCAAACACTGCCTTATTGGTATTTATTAATAAACATGGCCTTTTGGTGCATGTCTCTGTCTTAGGTCGGTAAGGCTTTTGTAGAATCTTACCTGTACTTGGCTTGCCTGCTTGTTATATTAGTGACTCTCTTTGGGGGTTCATTCTCAGTTTCAAGCGATGTACCTTGGCTGCCAACAGATTAATATTGTTAAAGACAAGCTTTAACACAATGGTCAGGAATAAAAGTATTCCCAGGACAAGAAGGGCTAGCATGATTGAGCCATAAATGCCGTTCTTACAGCTTGACCAGGATGGAAATACAGACTTCAGGCTATGGATAATTTTGCCAGCAATATCGGCAGCATCAAAGCTCAGTGTAGGGGGGCGGGGTCCAAGAAGTTGAGTATTATTACTGGTCATGAGAATCTCCTGTCTGGACCACACTGCTGGATGCGTCAGTGGTGGGTCAGGAACATAGGCACAATCCAGTTGTCATCAGCAGCAGGGGAATCAGCAGCAGAATGGGGTTGTTCCACAGGGTGGTGGAATTGTTGCATTTGTCGCACCAGCCTTTCTGGCAGCCACCAAGCTCCAGTTTCTTCCTGTAAAAAAAAAAACACAAATATGACCGTGTCCCCAAATGAGTACAGGGTCGGGTCTGTGGCATTGGCCTGCCATAGGATCCTTCCACTTAACCGAAGCATATGTAGTAGAAGTGTGGGGATGCCAAAATTGTTCAGCTGCTGAATGTCCATGAGGATCCAAATTTTAAAAATTTAAAATAAAAATAGCATGATTTAGGTAGTTTTGTGGTATACAGGGGAATAACTCCACCTTTTTTATTTTATGAAGATGTTGTTTTAAAGTTTCATGGGCCCATTCCACAGTGCCTTGTCCTTGAGGATTATAAGGAATCCCAGTAATATGGGTGATATTAAATTGTCCACAGAGGTCTCAAATTATGAACTGCAATAGCCAGTTCCATTATCAGCTTTAATCTGATTGGGAACACCCAGTGTAGAAAAACAGTGTACACAGTGATTGATTACATTTTTAGTTGCTTCTCCTGTTAAAGCAGTGGCAACTAGAAAGCCTGAAAAGGTGTCAATAGTCACATGTACATATTGTAATTTTCCAAAATCAGAAATGTAACATCCATTTGCCATAATTGCTTAGGTATAAGTGTTCTAGGATTAACACTGTTATGTGGTATAGGTAGAAATTGAGGACATTTAGGGCAAGTCTTTACAATTTGACGTGCATATTCGCTAGAAATATCACATTGCTGTCTCAAGCTATTGCTATTTTGATGATGTAAAGAATGAGATTGTTTGGATAATTGTTCCTGTGTAAGACCTATAACCTTCCTGGTATATAAATCTGCTGTGGCATTGTCCTCACTAAGGGGTCCTAGCAATCCAGTATGAGCTCTTAAGTGGCCTACAAAACAGGGAACTGTAAGTTCTCTTAAATTGAGTTTTATTTGCATGAATGATTGCAAAATTTGAGAATTAGCAGTATCTAAAAAAGGAACAGTTTCAAATAATTGCAAGCCATGAACTATATATTGACTATCAGTATACAAATGAAAAGCTTGGTTTTTCAGTATTTCAAAAACAGCAGCCACAACACGTAGTTCGATTATTTGTGCTGAAGCAGGGGGAAACTCAAGAGAATGGACCTATGATTCAATCACATATGCAGCCTTCCCATTAGATGAGCCATCTGGAAATACAGTGAGTGTATTCTCTATGGGATGCATGCATAAATTCACAGGGAATACAAAAGCATGCATAGAGGCAAATTGTAACAATTTGTCTTTTGGATAATGATTATCGGTTTTGCCTAGAAAATTTGCACATGCAATAGGCCAAATATCAGTATTTTGCAATAACCAATTTAATTGTTGTTTGGAATAAGGAAAAAAATTTCATCAGGTTCTTTCCCAAAATATTTTCTCGATTCTATCCTACAATTTTGTGTTAACACAGCAACAGCTTCATAATGTGTTAAAAATTTCTTTGGAGACAAAGATGAATCCACATTAGTGGTCCCTTCTCCCAAAGGACTGCTGTTGGCATGTGACTTGTAACAAGAATGCATCAGCCAATAATTGATCAAAATTTATATAATGTATCTGTTGTTAGCTGATAGCTTTATCTATTTTCTGCAAAGCTATTCATCCTTCAGTTAATTGTCAAGGGGAATTAGGATTTGCATCCCCCATGAGGCTATCAAACAGAGGTTTAAGTTCCCCTGTAGTAAGCTTAAGATAAGGTCTTAAGTCAATTAATATCTCCTAATAACTTTTGAAAATAACTTAAAGTAAATTATCTTATTTGAATTTTCTGTGCAAAATTTGTTTAGGATATAACTGATATCCCATATATTGAAAAAGATATTGCCTTTGAATCTTTTCCGGAGCAGCAACTACCCCAAAATATTAAAGCCCATTCATTGTAAGAGCAAAGGCCTGTAATAAAACTCCATGAATAATATAAACTGAAAGATTCAAAGTCCTAGCTTCTTGTATTGAAGCATAGACAAAAAAAATTTTTCTCACATAAGGTGAAGCTATTAGCCATTCCTTGAGGCAAAACTTTCCAACGATAGCACTTCACAAACCCTTTACCATCATTAGGATGCAAAGGAATAACATAAAAACAATTCTCCAAATCCATAAATCCATAATACACTATATGTAGTAGGCAGACCAGATTTTAATGACTTTGTAAGTTCCATAGTCTCATTAACCTTTCATAAATCTTAAATTTGAACTTTATTTTGAACAACACCTTGATAACTCTGCAATAATGCTGCTTTGGCTTAAGAGGAATTCGCTGGAGGTGAGGTGATGACCCAAAACAAACAAACAAACAAACAAACAAACAACAACAACAACAAACTTCCCTAGGCAAGGAGGTTCATGCAAGCCTTTGAGGCTGCTATGAGCTTTGCAACTTCAAATGTTAATATATCTTTATCTGAGACTATTGCCTGAGGCCAGGCTCAAAGATGACTCCTCCTGCAGTAAGGAAAGACTCCAGGGGAGCAATTCTACCTGTCTATGTCTTTATTTTTTTTGGACATTTTTTCATAAAATGATTTATGCCCCCATAATTAAAACATTCCTTCTCACCTCAGCACTGTGAAAGCATTACTTGTACTCTAGACCCCCTGCAAGGAAGCAACCATACTTGGAGGTACTTGATCCATTTGCAGATGAGTTTAGTACATGGAGATAAGGATGGATCAATTTGCATTCTTCTGCATGCTGACCTCCAATTGAACCATCACCATTTGTTGAAAAAACTATCTTTTTTCCACTGGATGTTTACAGCTCCTTTGTCAAAGATTGAGTGGCGATAGGTGTGAGGGTTCATTGCTGGATCTTCAATCCTATTCCATTGATCTGCCTGCCTGTCACTGTACTAATACCATGCAGTTGTTAACACTATTTCTCTGTAGTATTGTTTGAGGTCCAGGATACTGATTCCCCCAGATGTTCTTTTACTGTTGAGAATAATTTTAGCTATCCTGGGTTTTTTGTTATTCCAGATGAATTTGAGAATTGCTCTTTCTAACTCTATGAAGAACTGAGTTGGAATTTTGATGGGTATTGTATTGAATCTGTATATTGCTGTTGGCAAGATGGCCTTTTTAACTATATTAATCCTGCTAATCCACAAGTATGGCAGATTTTTCCATTTTTCAGGGCTTCTTCCATTTCCTTCTTCAGAGACTTGAAATTCTTGTCATACAGCTCTTTCACTTGTTTGGTCAGAGTCACATCAAGATACTTTATATTGTTTGTGGCTATTGTGAAGGGTGTCATTTCCCTAATTTCTTTCTCAGCCTGCTTATCCTTTGATATAGAAAAGCTACTGATTTGCTTGAGTTGATTTTATAACCAGCCACTTTGCTGAAGTTGTTTATCAGCTGTAGGAGTTCTCTGGTGGAGGTTTTTGGATCACTTAAATAGAGTATCATATCATCTGCAAATAGTGATAGTTTGACTTCTTCCTTTCCAATTTGTATCCCTTTGACCTCCTTATGTTGTCTAATTGCTCTAGCTAGTACCCCAAGTACTATATTGAAAAGATATGGAGAGAGGGGGCAGCCTTGTCTACTCCCCAATTTTAGTGTGATTGCTTCAAGTTTCTCTCCATTTAGTTTGATGTTGACTACCGGCTTGCTGTATATTGCTTTTACTGTTTAGGTTACTATGTTTACTATGGGCCTTGATTCCTGTTCTTTCCAAGACTTTTAGCATGGAAAAGATGCTTAATTTTGTCAAATGCATTTTCAGCATCCAATGAAATGACCATGCGGATTTTTTTCTTTGAGTTTATGTAGTGTATTCCATTGATGGATTACAGTATATTGAACCATCCCTGCTTCCCTGGGATGAAGCCTACTTGATCATGGGGAATGATCATTTTGCTGTGTTATTGGATTCGGTTGGCAAGAATTTTATTGAGTATTTTGCATCGATGTTCATAAGGGAAATTGGTCTGATGTTCTCTTTCTTTGTTGGATCTGTGTGGTTTTGGTATCATCATAATTGTGACTTCATAGAAGGAATTGGGTAGTGTTCCTTCTGTTTCTGTTTCATGAAAGAGTTTGAAGAGCATTGGTGTTGGGTCTTCTTTGAATGTCTGATAGAATTCTGCACTGAAACCATCTGGTTCTGAGCTTTTGTTTGGAAGGCTTTCTAAGATCCTTTCTATTTCTTTAGGGGTTATGGGACTGTTTAGATGATCTATTTGATCCTGATTTCATTTTGGTATTTGGTATCTAAGAAATTGCCCATTTCCTCCAGGTTCTCTAGTTGTGTTGAGTATAGGCTTTTGTAGTAGGATCTGTTGATTTTTTGAGTTTCCTCAGTTTCTATTGTCATACCCTCCTTTTCATTTCTAATTTTGTTAATTTGGATACTGTCTCTGTGCCGTTTGGTCAGTCTGGCTAAGGGTTTACCTATCTTGTTGATTTTCTCAAAGAACCAGCTCATGGTTTTGTTGATTCTTTGTTCTCTTTGTTTCCACTTGATTGATTTCAGCCCTGAGTTTGATGACTTCCTGTCTTCTACTCTTCCTGGATGAATTAGCTTCTTTTTGTTCTAGAAATTTCAGGTGTGCCTTTAAGCTGCTAGTGTATGCTCTCTCCCGTTTCTTTTTGGAGGCACTCAGGGCTATGAGTTTTCCTCTTAGCACTGCTTTCATTGTGTCCCATAGATTAGGGTATTTTTTGCTTTCATTTTTGTTAAATTCTAAAAAAAGTCTTTGATTTCTTTATTTTTTATTTGGCCAAGGTATCACTGAGTATTGTTCAGCCTCCATGTGTATGTGGGCTTTCTGTTGTTTTTGTTGCTATTGAAGACCATTCTTACTCCATAGTGATCTGATAGGAGGCATGAGATTAGTTCGATTTTCTTATATTTGTTGAGGATATTAGATATTAGAAATGGCTAATCCGGCTCATTTCCTGAGAGCATTTGCTTGTAAAATTGTCTTCCAGCCTTTTACTCTAAGGTAGTGTTTGTCTTTGATACTGAGGTGTGTTTCCTGTGTGCAGCAAAATGTAGGGTCCTGTTTATGTATCCAGTCAGTTAGTCTATATCTTTTTATTGGGGCATTGAGTCCATTGATGTTAAAAGAGATATTAAGGAATAGTGATTATTACTTCCTGTCATTTTTCATGCTATTTTTATATTTGAGTGGTTATCTTCATTTGGGTTTGATGAAAGAAGGTTACTGTCTTGGTTTTTCCAGGGTGTAGTTGCCCTCCTTGTATTGGAGTTTTCCTCCTGTAACTCTTTGTAGGACTGGGTTTGTGGAAAGATATTGTGTAAATTTGGTTTTGTCATGGAATATCTAGGTTTTTCCATCTATGGTGAATGAGAGTTTTGCTGGGTATAGTAGTCTTGGATGGCATTTGTGTTCTCTTAGAGTCTGCATGAGCTCTGCCCAGGATCTTCTAGCTTTCATTATCTCTGGTGAGAAGTCTGGTGTAATTCTGATTGGTCTCCTTTATATGTTACTTGGCCTTTTTCTCTTACTGCCTTTAATATTCTTTCTTTGTTTAGTACATTTAGGGTTTTGATTATTATGTGATGGGAGGTATTTCTGTTCTGGTCCAGTCTGTTTGGAGTTCTGTAGGCTTCTTGTATATTCATGGGCATCACTCTCTTTAGGTTAGGGAAGTTGTCTTCGATGATTTTATTGAAGATATTTGCTGGCCCTTTCAGTTGTAAATCTTCACTCTCATCTATACCTATAATACTTAGGTTTGGTCTTCTCATTGTGTCCTGGATTTCCTGGATGTTTTGGGTTACAAGCTTTTTTCATTTTGCATTTTCTTTGACTGTTGAGTCCAGGGTTTCTATGGTATCTTCGGCATCTGAGATTCTTTCTTCTGTCTCTTGTATTCTGTTGTTGATATTTGCATCTATGGCCCCTGATTTCTTCCCAAGGTTTTCTATCTCCAAAGATGTCTCCTTTTGTGATTTCTTAGTTGTTTCTACTTCTGTTTTTAGATCCAGGATGATTTTGCTCAGTTCCTTCAGTTGTTTGTGTTTTCCTGGAATTCTTTAAGAGATTTTTGTTTCCTCTTTCATGACTTCTGCCCTTTGACTCAGTTTCTCCTGCATTTCTTTAAGTGACATTTGCTTTTCCTCTTTATTGGCTTCTATCTATTCACCCATATTCTCCTGAATTTCTTTAAGTGATTTTTGTGTTTCCATTGTAAGGGCTTCTAACTCATTCATGTTCCCCTGTATTTCTTTAAGAGCTTTATTTATGTCCTTTTTGTGTTCCTCTAGCAGCATCATGACCAGTAATTTTAAATCCAAATCTTGTTTTTTTTTTTTTTTTGGGGTTGTTTTTTTTTTTTTTTTTTTTTTTTTTTTTTTTTTTTTTTTGGTGTGTTGGGATATCTAGGATGTGGCGAGCCCTCTGTCCAGCAGGGGAAGAAGACCACCGACACGAGGATTCTTCTCTGATCACACTTTATTGGAGCGCTTCTTGGTTGTGGGAGAGCTGGAGGCAAGGGGCGAGGGAGGAGGAGAGGGAGCGGCAAGGCAGGGCAGGGACTTCCCCCTGTTGATAAGCTAGTCAGGCTGGGATAGGTTGCAGCTGTTGCCGGGCAGACTCGTGCTGGAACATGGGCCAAAATAAAGGTGTTTACTGCACTCCTCGGCGCCATCTTGTAATGGCGAATGGTGTGGATCGCCACACTAGGACTTGCTGTTTTTGGAGAATTGGGTTCAGATACTGCCATCTTGCCTAGATTTCTGTTAGTAACATTCCTACATTTGCATTTTACCATCTTGTTATCTCTGGTGTTAGTTGGTCTTGTTACTGGCTGATGTTTGAACCTCCTGTGAGCCTGTAAGGCTATTTCAGCACCTCTGGATGACTGGGTTTCCCTTGGCACAGATTGCTGATGTGCTGCCCTCCTCTTGTGTGCCCTTGGCGCCCTGGTGTGTTTTGCCCCAGGCAATGCTATACTCAGGTTGTCTCTGTGAACCTGGTGTTTCCCTCTGCTCCATCAGGGATGGAAGATGGTATATACTGTAGGGAGCTTTTCCAAGAGTGGATCACTTTGCAGAGCAAATGATGCCCCAACAGGGTTGGCACACAGATGTCCCACAGAGCTACCCAGGTCCTGTATGCAAGCAAAAGCCTGACAGGCTGGGACCCAAGCGATGTTAACCTCGAGCTATGTCTGCTTAGCTGATGCTGTCTGTTAGATCTCTCTGGAGTCTGGGAGCCAAGATGGCAGAGCACCCCTCTCAAGTGCCGGGCAAGACTGCAGGGCAAATGACCCCCCAACAGGGTTGGCGCACAGTCGGCCCGCAGAGTTGTTCAGGCCCTGGGTGTAAGCAAAAGCCTGACAGGCTGGGACCCAAGCGATGTTAGCCTTGGGCTATGTCTGACTACCTGGCACTGTCAGTTAGATCTCTTCTGGGAGCCAAGATGGTGGAGCATCCTCTATTAGTTTGGGTTCTATAGAGTCACAGAACATATGGATAGTCTTTATATAGTTAGGGAATTTGTCAGTGAGTTACAGTCTATAGTCCAACTCCCCAACAATGATCAGCAGCAGCTGTGGATGGAAGTCCAAGGATCTAGCAGTTTCTCAGTCCCACAAGGCAAGCAGGCAAGGGAGAGTGAGAGAGGATCTTCCTTCTTCCAATGTCCTTATATATCTCCAGCAGAGGGTGTAGCCCAGATTAAAGGCTGTAGGTCTCCAACAGAGGGTGTGGCCCAGATTATTGGCCTGTGGGTCTCCAGCAGAGGGTATGGCCCAGATTAAAGGTGTGTGCACCAATGCCTTTAATCCCAAATGATCTTGAACTCGGAGATCTCCTTGTCTTAGCCACTATGCTTCAAGGTCTCCATGCCAAGATCCAGGTCGGAAACTTATATCTCTGAGCCTCCAATTTAGGATCATAGGTGAGCCTTCCTATTCTAGACTGTAGTTCATTCCAGATATAGTCAAGTTGACAACCAGGAATAGCCACTACACACACCTCCCTAGATGTTTCTTAAAATATGTTGTTGAGGTGATTCCGGTGATTTTTTTTTTTATGGGAGACTATTAATGACTGCTTCTATTTCCTCAGGATTTATGGGATTATTTAGATAATTTATCTGATTTTGTTTTAAAGTTGGCACCTGGTATGTATCTAGAAAGTTGTCCATTTCATCCAGATTTTCAAAGTTTGTTGAGCATAAACTCTTGTAGTAGGTTCTGATGATTTTTTGAATTTCTACAGTTTCTGTTATGTCTCCCTTTTCGTTTCTGATTTTATTAATGTGGAAACTGTCTCTGTGCTCTCTGGTTAGTCTGGCTACAGGTTTATCTGTCTTGTTGATTTTTTCAAAGAGTCAGGTCCTTGTTTTGTTGATTCTTTGTATAGTTTTTTATTTCTGTTTGGTTGATTTCAGCCCTGAGTTTGATTATTTCCTGCTGTCTACTCCTCTTGGGTGTATGTGCTTCTTTTTGTTCTAGAGCTTTCAAGTGCACTGTCAAGTTGTTAGTGTAAGCTCTCTCCATTCTCTTTTTGGAGGCACACAGAGCTATAAGTTTTCCTCTTAGCACTGCTTTCATTGTGTCCCATAAATTTTGGTATGATGTCTTCATTTTCATTTTCATTAAATTCTCAAAAGTCTTTAATTTATTTCTTCCTTGACCATTCTATCACTGAGAAGAGCATTGTTCAAAGTCCATTTGTATGTGTGTTTTCCATTGTTTCTGAGTTTAAGACCAGCCTTAGGCCGTGGTGATCTGATAAGGCACATGGAATAATTTCAATATTTCTGTATCTGTTGAGGCCTGTTTTGTGACCAATTATATGGTCAATTTTTGAGAAGGTACCATGAGGTGCTGAGAAGAGGGTACGTTGTTTTGCTTTAGGGTGGAATGTTCTATAAATATCTGTTAGGTCCATTTGGTCCATAACTGCAGTTAGTTTCACTGTATCTCTGTTTAGTTTCTGATTCAATGACTGGTCCATTTTTGAAAGTGGGGTGTTGAAGTCTCCCACTATTATTGTGTGTGTGTGCAATGCATGCTTTGAGCTTTCTTAAAGTTTCTTTTATGAATGTTGGTGCCCTTGCATTCAGAGCATAGATGTTCAGAATTGAGAGTTCATCATGGTAGACTTTTCCTTTGACCAGTATGAGTGTCTCTCATCTTTTTGACAACTTTTGGTTGAAAGTCAATTTTATGTGATATAAGAATGGCCACTCAAGCTTGTTTCTTGGGATGATTTGCTTGGAAAATTGTTTTCCAACCTTTGACTCTTAAATAGTGATTCTTTGTCACTAAGGTGGGTTCCTTATATGCAGCAAAATGCTGGGTGCTGTTTACATACCCAGTCTGTTAGTCTATGTGTTTTTATTGGGGAATTGAGACCCCTGATAGTAAAAGATATTAAGGAAAAGTGATTTTTGATTACTGTTATCTTCTTAAAGGTGAAATTCTGGTTGTGTAGCTATTTTCTATTAGGTTTGTTGAAATATTACCTTATTGATTTTTCTACAGTGTGGTTTCCTGCCTTGTGTTGGTACTTTCCACCCATTTTCCTTTGCAGAGCTGGATTTGTGGAAAGATATTGCGGTAATTTGCTATTGTCATGGAATGTCTTCTTTTCTCCATCTATGATAATTGAACGTTTTGCTAGGTATAGTAGTCTGGGCTGACATTTATCTTCTCTTAGGGTCTGTATGACATCTGCCCAGGATCTTCTAGCTTTCATAGTCTCTGGTGAGAAATCTGGTGTAATTCTGATAGGTCTGACTTTATATGTTACTTGACCTTTTGTCTCTCTTTTTTTTTTAATTTATTTTATTCGATATAATTTATTTACATTTCAAATGATTTCCACTTTTCTAGCCCCCCACTCCCCGAAAGTCCCATAAGCCCCATTCTCTTCCCCTGTCCTCCCACCCACCCCTTCCCACTTCCCCGTTCTGGTTTTGCCAAATACTGCTTCACTGAGTCTTTCCAGAACCAGGGGCCACTCCTCCTTTCTTCTTGTACCTCATTTGATGTGTGGATTATGTTTTGGGTATTCCAGTTTTCTAGGTTAATATCCACTTATTAGTGAGTGCATACCATGATTCACCTTTTGAGTCTGGGTTACCTCACTTAGTATGATGTTCTCTAGCTCCATCCATTTGCCTAAGAATTTCATAAATTAATTGTTTCTAATGGCTGAATAGTACTCCATTGTGGAGATAAACCACATTTTTTGCATCCACTCTTCTGTAGAGGGATACCTGGGTTCTTTCCAGCATCTGGCAATTATAAATAGGGCTGCTGTGTGGAATAGTTTGAAGAGTATTGATGTTAACTCTTCTTTGAAGGTCTGATAGAATTCTGCACTGAAACCATCTGATCCTGTGCTTTTTTTGGTTGGAAGACTTTAATGACTCCTTCTATTTCTTTAGGCATTATGGGACTGTTTATATGGTCTAGCTGGTCCTGATTTAATTTTGGTATTAGGTATCTGTCAAGGAAATTGTCCATTTCCTCCAGATTCTCCAGTTGTGTTGAGTACAGTCTCTTGTAGTAGGATCTGATGATTTTTTGGATTTCCTCAGTTTCCATTGTTATATCTCCCTTTTCATTTCTAAGTTTGTTAATTTGTGTGTGCCCTGTCTCTGTGCCCTTTGGTCAGTCTGGCTAAGGGTTTATCTATCTTGTTGATTTTTCTCAAAGAACCAGCTCCTGTTTTTGTTGATTTTTTTGTATGGTTCCCTTGTTTCTACTTGATTGATTTCGGCCCTGAGTTTGATTTCCTGCCTTCTACTCCTCCTGGGTGAAATAGCTTCTTTTTGTTCTAGGGCTTTCAGGTGTGTCATTAAGCTGGTAATGTATGCTCTCTCCATTTTCTTTTTGGAGGCACTCAGGGCTATGAGTTTTCCTCTTAGCACTGCTTTCATTGTGTCCCATAGATTTGGGTATGTTGTGCTTTCATTTTCATTGTGTTCTAAAAAGTCTTTAATTTCTTTCTTTATTTCTTCCTTGGCCAAGGTATCATTGAGTAGAATATTGTTCAATTTCCACGTGTATGTGGGTTTTATGTTTTTGTTGCTATTGAAGACCACTTTTACTCCATAGTGATCTGATAGGAGGCATGGGATTAGTTCGATCTTCTTATATGTGTTGAGGTCTGTCTTGTGACCAATTATATGGTCGATTTTGGAGAAAGTACCATGAGGTGCTGAGAAAAAGGTATATTCTTTTGTTTTAGGATAGAATGTTATATATATATATATATCTGTTAAATCTAGTTGGTCCAAAGCTTCAATTAGTTTCATTGTGTCCCTGTTTAGTTTCTGTTTTCCTGATCGGTCCATTGAGGAAAGTGCAGTGTTGAAGTCGCCCACAATTATTGTGTTAGGTGCAATGTGTGCTTTGAGTTTTAATAGTTTCTTTTACGAAAGAGGGTGCCCTTGCATTTGTAGCATAGATGTTCAGGATTGAGAGTTCTTCTTGTTGTATTTTTCCTTTGACCAGCAAGAAGTGTCCCTCAGAGTCTCTTTTGATGACTTTGGGTTGAAAGTCAATTTTATCTGGTATTAAAATGGCTACTCCGGCTTGTTTCCTGAGACCATTTGCTTGTAAAACTGTCTTCCAGCCATTTACTCTAAGGTAGTGTTTGTCTTTGACCCTGAGGTGCATTTCCTGTAAGCAGCAAAATGTAGGGTCCTGTTTACGTATCCACTCAGTTAGTCTGTGTCTTTTTATTGGGGCATTAAGTCCATTGATGTTAAGAGATATTAAGGAATAGTGATTGTTACTTCCTATCATTTTTGGCGTTATTTTTTAAATTTGATTGGTTAACTTCTTTTAGGTTTGATGAAAGGTTACTATCTTGCTTTTTCCAGGGTGAAGTTTTCCTCCTTGTATTGGTGTTTTCCTCCTATTATCCTTTGTAGGGCTGGGTTTGTGGATAGATATTGGGTAAACTTGGTTTTGTCATGAAATATCTTAGTTTCTCCATCTACGGTGATTGAGAGTTTTGCTGGATATAGTAGTTTTGGTTGGCATTTGTGTTCTCTTAGAGTCTGCATGAGATCTACCCAGGACCTTCTAGCCTTCATAGTCTCAGGTGAAAAGTCTGCTGTGATTCTGATAGGTCTTCCTTTATATGTTACTTGGCCTTTTTCTCTTACTGTCTTTAATATTCTTTCTTTGTTTAGAACATTTGGTGTTTTGATTATTATGTGACGGGAAGTATTTCTGTTCTGGTCCAGTCTGTTTGGAGTTCTGTAGGCTTCTTGTATATTCATGGGCATCTCTCTCTTTAGGTTAGGGAAGTTTTCTTCCATAATTTTATTGAAGATATTTGCTGGCCCTTTAAGTTGTAAATCTTCACTCTCATCTATGCCTATAATCCTTAGGTTTGGTCTTCTCATTGTGTCCTGGATTTCCTGGATATTTTGGGTTACAAGCTTTTTGCATTTTGCATTTTCTTTAACTGTTGAGTCCATGGTTTCTATGGAATCTTCAGCATCTGAGATTCTTTCTTCTATCTCTTTTATTCTGTTGTTGATATTTGCATCTATGTCCCCTGATTTCTTCCCAAGGCTTTCTATCTCCAAAGTTGTCTCCCTTTGAGTTTTCTTAGTTGTTTCTACTTCTGATTTTAGATCCTGGATGGTTTTGCTTACCTCCTTCACTTGCTTGTTTGTGCTTTCCTGTAATTCTTTAAGAGATTTTTGTGTTTCCTCTTTCATGACCTCAGCCTGTTGACCAAAGTTCTCCTGTATTTCTTGAAGTGTTTTTTGTGTTTCCTCATTATTGGCTTTTGTATTCTCCTGGATTTCTTTCAATGATTTTTGTGTTTCCCTTGCAAGGGCTTCTAACTTTTGATCCATTTTCTCCTGAATTTCTTTAAGTATGTCCTTCATGTGTTCCTGTACCAGCATCATGACCAGTAGGAATTGGAAGTAACTGGGTGCCAATGTCAGTCTGCTGCAGACTGACCTTTAGCATCCGTTTGGAGAAAATTTAAAACAAATAAGACAAAGGCAAGATGTGCTTTGGGAGACCTGGGGGGGCGGGGTATAGATTCCCCTTCTTTGTTTTAAGAAGCCAGTTTTTAAGGGTGCGGTAAGCACGCTCTATCATTCCTTGACCCGTTGGGTTATAAGGAATTCCAGTTTTATATTAAGTTTTATATTAAATTCCTTGCAAAATGAGATAAAGTTCTTACCAGAATAGGCTGGTCCATTGTCTGTCTTAATGACTTTGGGTAAACCCATGGTATTAAAAGCTTGTAAACAATGATCGATTACATTTTTAGAGGCTTCTTCCGAATTTAGGGAGGCAAAAAGGAGTCCCGAGCACGTATCAATGCAAACATGTATAAACTTTAATTTTCCAAATTCTGCATAGTGAGTTACATCCATTTGCCAAATTTGATTGGGCATAAGGCCACGTGGATTAACCCCTAAGCGGGGCACTGGTGCTAAAGTAAGACAATTAGGGCATTGTTTTACAATCATTCTTGCTTGCTCCTTTGTGATCTTATGATGGAGTCTTAACGTATGGCTAGAAAGATGAAATTTATCATGATCACGTCTAGCCATTTCTACAGGTTCTAAAACTAAAGCCTCTCCTATTAGAGCCTTGTCAATGCACTCATTACCCTGAGACAAAGGTCCAGGAAGACCTGAGTGAGCTCGTGTATGGCCAATATAAAAGGGATTTTTCCTAGCAAGAATGATACTTTGCAATTGTGAAAACAAGGATCCAGCTGGCGTATTAAAATTAAATGTGCCACAGGTTTCTAATTGTGGTATAGAAAAGGCAACATAAGCACTGTCAGTAAAGAGATTAAAAATACTATCTATAGATTGAAAGACACACAACACCGCTGTCAGCTCTGATAACTGAGCAGAAAGCCCAGGGGTCTCTATGACCACCTGTTGATTATTAATAAGATATCCGGCTCTTCCTTTGGAAGAGCCGTCTGTGAAAATTAAAAGAGCATTATGCAATGGCTGTGAAGATGTCATTTTAGGAAATACAACCTCATGCATATTTAAAAATTTTATCAATTTGTCTTGAGGATAATGGTTATCTATAGTCCCTTCAAAGCCTATTTGAGCAAGCAACCAATCTGTGCTATGCAGTTTTAACCAAGCATCTTGATCTACATTTATAATGTAGGCTGAGTAATAACATCTGGTTCTTTGCCAAAATAAGTTACGCCTGCTTTCTTCCAAGCACAATTACTTGGGCTACTCCCTCATAATATGGCAAGATATGACGCCTTGAAGACACCCTCAAATGAATCCACATCAGAGGAGCCTTTTGCCATAATAAACCTGTAGGCGAGTGAGTCGTATTAAAAATTAGCAGATGCAAAGTTAAAGAATAATCTATATAGGTAACAAATTGATTTTCAATAGCTTTCTCCACTGTCTGTAAAGCCAAAAGTCCTTCTGAAGTTAATAATCTAGGGGATGTAGGATCAGAATATCAAATAAAGGTCGTAATTCTCCTGTAGTGAGCTTTAAATATGGCCGAAACCAGTTAATGTCACCCAATAACTTCTGAAAATCATTTAAAGTTTTTAAATTGTCCCTGCGGATAATTATCTTCTGGGAAAAAAATTGCTTGGTCTGTAAGTTTAAAACCCAGATAATTATACAGATCCTTGGTCTGCACCTTCTCTGGTGCTATTTGCAATCCTTTAGCGGCTAAAGCTTGCTGTAAATCTTTAAAACATAAAAACAAAGTCTGAGGATTTTTTCCTGCAATTAGAAAATCATCTGTGAAATGGATAAAGTAAATATCTGGCCATTTTTGTCTTACAGGCTGAATGGCCTGTGCCACAAACTTCTGACATAAAGTCAGGCTGTTAGCCTTGCCCTGAGGAAGAACTGTCCATTGATATCTTTTCATAGATTCCATGAAGTTAATAGAAGGAACACTGAAAGCAAACCTTTTGCAATCCTCAGGATGCAATGGAATAGTAAAGAAACAATCTTTTAAATCTATGACTATTTTATGAAATCCTTTAGGAATAGCCACGGGAGATGGAAGACCAGCTTGTAAAGTTCCCATGGGCAACATAGTTTCATTAACCTTTCTTAAATCTTGTAGCAATCTCCATTTACCGGATTTTTTCTTAATAACAAATATTGGGGTATTCCATGGAGATAGAGACTCTCTTAAATGTCCCGCCTTTAACTGCTCCTGCAATTTTTTAGTCAATTTCTGCAATTTAATTTCAAACTCCAACTTTTGCAACTGCATATCTCTCTGGATCTCGTCTCCTGCCATCAAAGTCATAGGCGGAGCAGATGGCACGATAGGGGCCCATTCTTCCCCATGAGATTCAGCTGCTCTTTTTGGGGGGGGATGAGCTGCCTTTTTTACAATTAGCTCATCAGCACTACCTCTGCGTTTTTGTAACTTAGGATGGGGAGTCAAACCCTTTCCCTTTCACCAGAAGCAGCCCTAGGATGCTGCGGGGCGCAAGTTTCCACATGAACTTCCTATCCCATTTTTCCCTATCTATCCCAAGCAGCCACTGTGCCGGGTCAGCACAGTTTTGTTTGCTAAACCATATCCCTCTGCACTCACAACAATAGATTCAAAGGATAAAATTTTACACTAGCGCTAGTATTTGACTCCTATGTTGTTTACCGTGCAGATACCATCTTCTTTCCACTTTTTCTGGGAAGCTTCGCCAGATAGGGTCACCTCAGAAAATTCTCCCATATCAGGTCTGTCCATGTTCAGGCGCCAATGTGTAGCCGCCTGCGGCCACATGCGAACCAGAGTACCTGGAAGAGAATTCTGGGGGGAAGGGGAAGGGGGCAAAAGAGAAAAGAGTCAAGACGACAGTTGCCGATAGAGACTGACTTTACTATTATTAAGCCAATATTTATAGTCTTTGGAAAACCAACCTGCCCCCCAAATGACCGCAAATTCATTGGATCTTCTTCTCAGCAGGTTGCCTGCTTCCAGTCACACAGTTTTCTGCTGGTCTCCAGGTGAAACTGCCCTGAGGCGGCCTTGGTAGTTAAGGTGAAAGTGGCTGTATTGTTTCCAAAGAACAAGGGCAGGAGATAGAGAAAATGTTGTATATTTACACAATGGAATACTACTCAGCAATTAGAAACAATGAATTCACAAAATTTTTAGGCAAAGGGTTTGATCTGGAAAATAGCATCCTAAGTGATGTAACCCAATTACAAAAGAATACACATGGAATGCAATCTCTGATAAGTGAATATTAATTAGCCCAGAAGCTCTGAATACCCAAGGCACAAATCACATAACATGACTCCCATCAAGAAGTATGGAGAGAGTCCTGATCCTGGAAAGGATTGATCTAGCATTGGAGGGGAATATAAGGACAGAGAAAAATGAGGGAGGTGATTGGAGAATGGATGGAGAGAAGAAGGTTTATGGGACATATGGGGAGGGGGATCTTGGAAAGGGGAAATCATTTGGAATGTAAACAACGAATATAGAAAATAAAAATATTTTTAAAAAGATGTAAATCCTTGCTTTCTTCTATACCTATAATCCTTAGGTTGGGTCTTCTCAGTGTGTCCTGGTTTTCTTGGATGTTTTGGGTTACAAGCTTTTTGCATTTTGCATTTTCTTTGTTGTGTCAGTGTTTTCTATGGTATCTTCTGCAACTGAGATTTTCCTATCTCCAATATTCCATTGTTGATGCTTGCATCTCTGACTCCTGCTCTCTTTCCTACATTTCCTATTTCCAGTGTTGTCTCCCTTTGTGATTTCTTTATTGTTTCTATTTCCATTTTTAGATCCTGGATGGATTTGTTCAATTCCTTCACCTGTTTGGTTGTGTTCTCCTATATTTTTAAGGGAGTTATTTATCTCCTCCTTAAAGTCCTATATCATCATCGTGAGATCTGATTTTATATCAGCATCTCGCTTTTCTGGTATGTTAGAGTATCCAGGGGTTTCTGTGGTTGGAGAACTGGGTTGTGATGATACTAAGTAGCCTTGCCTATATTCTTACCCTTGCCTTTCGCCAACTGGTTATCTGTGGTGTTAGCTGGTCTTGCTGACTCTGACTGTGGCTTATACCTCCTGCAAGCCTATCTGTCAAAACTCCTGGAAGACCATTTCTCTCCAGGAGGAATTTGAGTATGGAGAGCGGTAGCACAGGGTTAACTCCAGAATGTAGGTTTAAACTAGAAGGATACTGTCCCCAACAGTTCCATGTTTCCTATGTCCTGATGGCTCTGGTCATGTCCCTCTTAGGCCAGGAATTTGAACAGGAATAGTGGTCTTACCTGAGCTCACAGGTGTGTCAGCAGTACTGGGAGATGAGCTCTTTCCTGGTGGAATTTGGGGATGGAGTACTGTGGCATAGAGTTCACATTTTCTTTGACTGGTATATCAATTTCTTCCATTGTATCTCTACACCTGAGGTTCTCTCTGTTGGAGATGCTTGCATCTGTTGTTCTATTTTCTTCCCTATGTTTTCTATCTCCAGGATTTCCTCATTTTCTGTTTTCTCTGTTGTGTTTATTTCTATTTTCATGTTTTAAACAATTTTATTCATTTCCTTGACCTATTTCATTGTATTTTCCTGGATTCCTTTAAGGGATTTATTAATTTCCTCTTTAAAGACCTCAGTCATCTTTATAGGATTGAGTTTAAGGTTATTTTCTTGTGCTTCAGTTATGTGAGGCTATCCATAGCTTACTATGGTAGGAGAGTTGAGCTCTGGAGGATCCATATTACCCTGGCTTTTGTTGATTGTGTTCTACACTGGCGTTTAGACATCTGATTGTTCTTGGATGTTTCTGGTGTATCAGGTCTTTGAGAATGCAAGACTAAGCTGGATGTTTCTGGCAGAGCAGAACTCATGTGGGCAGCCTTGGGATGAACAAAGATACTCAGGAGATAGTGCATGTCTCAGGGCTGCTGACCATATTTCAGAGAAACTGGCAAGCAGGGAGACTCATGTGGGATTAGTTAAACATGGACTTTACTGGTGCAGCAGGCCTTGTGAAGGCAGATGGAGTGGTGGTTGGACAGTGGAACCCAGAACAGGAAGTAGCTATGGGCAGCAGCTGTGTGTGACCCAGAGGGCTCAGAGGGCAGGGGATTGGTTGGATAAGGGGTTCTAAGTGAATGTTCCTGGTGCAGCAGACCTGGTGAAGCTTGGAAGAGCAGTAGCCAGACAGTCCTGGAAACTTATCTTATATCCTATATAATTGGCAGATTCTACTCTGTATTTTCAGGAGCAATTTGTAATCCCCATCAAGGGCAAATTTCTCTTTATTTCATCAAATCTTTTTCTAATGTATCTCCATCTAAATCAGCCAGTAAGATATCATCCATATAGTGCTAAATTTTAGATTGAAGAAACTGTTTATGAATTATTTCTAATGGCTGTTACTACAAAATATTGAGACAAGGCAGAACTATTTAACACTCCTGTGTTAAGGCTTTCAAATAATATCTCTTTATTGAACAACCATTATTATATAAGTAAGTACTGAGAAATCAAACCTTTCCCTATCATGCTTATGCAAGGGATTGCTAAAAAGCAACATTTTAAAATTACTATCAAGGCCCAAAGTTTAGGTAATAAAAAAGACATTGTGACTTTAGTCTGTAAGGAGACCATTGGCTGAATCATTTTATTTGTGTCTTTTTAATCTATCAACACTCACCATTTTTCTGATTTCTTTTTTTTGACAAACACAGGGAATTCCTGGGCTTGTAGATTCTTCAAAGTGTTGAGCTTTTGGCTGCTCCTACACCAGCTTTTTTTGTTTTGTTTTGATGGAAGACTATTAATGACTGCTTCTATTTTTGATGGGAGACTATTAACAACTGATTCTATTTCCTCAGGACTTATGGGACTATTTAGATGGTTTATCTGATCCTGTTTTAACATTGGCACGTGGTATGTATCTAGAAAATTGTAGGACAATCATTCTTCAAATGACACTGACCTCCACATTTAAAACATCCTTTATTACATCATTTCTATGAAAACATTGCCTGTACAGTTGTTCCCTGTAAGGCAGCAGCCATAACTAGACCTTGACTGTATGAAGGTCCAATTTCTACACAAAGATGAATGTATCCAGATAAGTCTGTCTTTGCTTTTTATGGCCTAATAGTGGTGCGACATGCTGCATTAGCATTCTCATAAAACAATTATGTAACAAAGGGAACCCCTGGCTGAGCATCTCCAAAAATTCTACCAGCTGATTTTAGCAGTCTGTCCACAAATTCCTGAAATGGCTCATTAGTATCTTGCTTGATGCCAGATAAATTTCTACTGAGATCTCCTTTAATTGGTAACTGAGTACAAGCAGGACAAGCAGCCAATGCAACCTGTGCATACACTCCTGCAGGCAGTCCAGTTTGATTAGCATTACTGCTGCAGATGGTCCCAGTCAGGAAGATTTAGATCTGAGGGAGAAATTTTAGATTTCAGGAAAAGGCACAGGTTTGGTGAGATGACAGACAGAAACAACCACACACAGCGGTAGTTTGCATCTGAATGTATTTTTCTGTTTTGAGGCGTGAGCCTTTAAGCATGAGGGATTGACATTTACGTATCAAAAAGGTGTATCCAGTAAAGCAGGCACAAGGAACAATTAGCATAACCATTTGGCACAAGGGAGTATAAAATCAACCAGGTATAACATTTTCCCGTGTAACAAATTTACAAGGTAGAACACAGACAAAATCAATCTTCTTGATATAAACTTTTAAAGAGACTTTAAAGGACATTTTGTCAAACTCCCTGAGTTAAATGAGTCTCTGTGAGTAATAAGTATGAACTGCATCCTGAGTCACACCTGGATAAGTTAAGAATGTTGTTTTTGGCCAAAGACCTACTAGGTGGGGTCAGCAAGACAAAAGCAGTTTCTCACAATCTTCCATTGAGGCAGCTCTGAGCTTTGCACCAACTTAAATGTAAATTCTTTCTAATTTTCCCAACACCCACCTGCACGGACATTGTATAAGGTTCTTCAGATGTAAATATCTTCTAGTCTGGGCCTATTGTTTCAAATCCACCTGTCCTGCAAGGGTGACTATGAGGGTCAAAAAACAAAAGTAACTTGTACTTTTTAAACTAACCTCTTCTTAATAACATATCTTTTAAATTATGTCCAATGACTTATAAGCCAACATACAGTCAAGACATGTGAAATATTTTTATACCACTGTGCTAGTTAACGCTTTTCATACCATAGCATCAGAGCCATACTTCATTTATATACTGTTGGGAGGTAAATGTAATTATGTAAACAACTGGAGCAAAGTGTTGCAGGATTTTCTGGCTAGTGACTTACTTCAAGATGGATTCTTTTACATCTTAATTTGTTTAGTTTTTCTTAGTCCTGACTACTAAGAAGGAGGAGAGTTTAGGAGGAAAGAAAATTGCCAAATGAGATTATCAGCTTCTGAATAGAGGTGTTCCAGAGGGCTCCAGGAGAAATTTCTTGCCTCAGTCTGTAAAACTTTGTCTTACAGAGTTTTCTGGAGCCACTGCGGCACATTAATTTCATATTGCCTTTCTCCTAAAAGCATATTAATATCCCATTGAGCATTACCTGCCTAAGCATTCCTCATAGCAGTTATTTTACATGCTTCACAGCTTTCAGAACTCCAAAGTAAATAATCTCCTCCAGATAAAGTTTTCCAGTGTTGAAGAGTTATAATTTTTTCCCATCACAGTAGCCAATAAAGCTTGTAGGACCATACTTTGACACAGCTGTTTTTGACTTTTATCACTTTGAACTCTAACATTTGATATTGTCTGACTGTATTGCCCTCCTGATCAACTGTCTCAATTACAGGAAAAGTCAGCACTTCACATATAGCCTGCCCCTCCCTATGAGTCAGATTCACAGCTCTTTATAGCAGAGGTTGGCATATCTTAGAATTATTACTCTTTCCTGCACTTGATGCACTTTTTAGTTTTTGTAGCTCATTAGTCAGTTTCTGCAGCTTAATTTCTAGTTCTAATTTATAAACTTGTATGTCCATTTGAGCAGCATCCCCTGCATTAAAAGCCATAGGTGGAGCAGAAGGTACACAAGAAGGCTGATCCTCATTATGATATTTGACAGCCACTTCTTCTAAATTTTCTTCCTCCACTGAATCTAAATCACCATCTGTACCTCTAAGTTTTATCTCCCTATGTCTGTATTTCTGTGATTTAGAGTTAAGAGTGCCTCTTTCTTCAGAAGCCTTCTCTGACAGGCATTCTTCCTGGAGTTCCTCAAGATGTTCCTGAGCAGTAGCTAACACTTGCAAAGTCTCTTTATCTTTATTATTATCAATATTGCATCCTTTATAAGCAACCAAAAGCAGCAAGTAACAAAATCAGTCTGACTGACTTCTAGAACTTCTCCAACTCTATTCCAGGTTGCCTTATTTAAAACTTCTGAAAACCATGGACAATATGAATCTACTTGAACTAAATATTTTTCTAATGTCTGTTTTGAGAACTCTACTCCTCTTGTCTGGAGGAGCTCATTTAGTCTGCAGACAAATGCCTGTTCAGAATTCTCCTATCCCATTACACTGCCACACCTAGGTGAAGTCAGTGTCAGGATAACACCTCTTCAGCCTAGCCTGTAACTCTCTGAATGCACCTTTTTACAGCAACAGTTTCAAATGACTAGCACTAGCATTAATTCTATATGTTGCTTACTATGCTTCTTGGATACTTTCACTTTTCTGTTTTCTATTTAGCTCCACCTAAGTGTTTCTTAGTAGTTCCCCCTGTCTTCAGGTCCCCTCCTTTGGACACCACCTGTAGCCATCTAACACCCATAGGCAAAAATGGGTTTACCTGAAAGAGAGGCTGGAATTAAGGTAGGGGAGCAAGAGAAGAATGAAGCCAAGACAAAAGTTCTGATCAAGGCTCAAACTTTAATTTTCAATTCTGCATTTTTATAAAGACCCATCCTTAGTTTCAGCTGAGTTCTTGTTTCAAAACAAGCTCAGCAGGCACTCTTGTTTCTGAGGAATAGTGTGGATGTGGTAAACAGGAGACTTCCACCTGGTCAGAAGACTCCATCCCAGATGGGCTAGGCAACTGAGGCAAACAAGGTCTGATTAGCCTGCTCAAGGATGGGGGAAGGGTACAGGTTGTGTGTATGACAAGGAGACCATACTTTTCTTCTGTTAGCAGAAAATTGAAAAATGCCCTTTGCCTTTTGTCCTTTAGTTATAATCTCCTAGTATGTCTGTTCAGGGATTTGAGTACAGAATTGTTCAGTGGTTTATTTGTACAGAATTATTACACTGAAGTGAGCAATGGAGACACACCCTCCTATGAAGGAGGTTTCAGAAATTACAAACTGTTGAAATAGACCAGGCTGTGCAGACTGTGTATGCATCAAATCTGGCCAAAGGGAATGGGAGTGAAGCCAACAGATTCACTCTGCTTTGTGTCTTTTTTAAATTGCCAGGTAACCTGTTAGTCTTGAGCTCTGTTATAAAATGTTCTTGCCATCATTTAATTATGTGAGTGTGTATTCATAGTAGTGTAAGTTCCAGAAGCATAAGAGGCTAAAGGCATCAGATCTTCAGGGCTGGAGTTAGACAGTTGTGAACTGTCTGGAATGGAGCAAGAAAAAAACCTGTCTCCTCTGAAGAAGCAAGTGTTCTTCAGTGCTGAGCCCCCACCACCTGCTGGTCTTGAAGTCTTACTTCTCTTACTGATTGTGCCTCTGCCTCCTAACTGATGAGTACTAATATGAACTACCAAGTCCACCCTGTATGCTACATGGCTATGGAGCCATATTCTTCTGGGTTCCTACATCCTGAGTGACTAACCATATATAAAGATCTCTGACACAAAACAGTCTTTCAAGTATCCCAAATGACTTAATCAAATAATTGTATTTTAACACTTTGATTGTAATCTATATTTTGTCTCTTTAATTTTCAAGTATTTAATTATACCCCATTCTATGGACCAAATATAGTGATAATAAAAGATTTTGCCCATACTTTTAGTTCTTTACTGTTTATTTAAATAAAGGCTGATAATTGTTGGGTTTACCATTGTTATTTTTCTAACATCTGTTAAACAATTGAAAGTTCTCATTCTAGAAAGAATTAGAAACATGAACAGAAGTGATTTTCCAGAAAACAGAATTTGAGATTATTTGATATTCAGCTATTTTCAAGATGATTGTCTCAGGCAGAGATGCACAATGACTCCAAGAAATCCTCTGCCTCCATTGTTTCATATTTTACCTACAGTAGTCCTCACAGACCAACATTCTCTCAGGAAGAACACATATTAGATCCACTCGATGAGCCTCTCCTGCTTTTCTGAGCTATTCTTCTATAGAACGGAGAGGACACTGAAGAAGGTTCTTCATGTCAGGCTGCAACGTGCGACTCCCAGTGTAAGGGAAAGGAGTGACAAGAGAGAGTTCATTCTGCATGGAGGGGCCACATCCTCCTGCATCTCTGGTTCATTTTCTCTAGTTGGCAGATTTAGATGAGGCATGGGGGCTCTGAGTCACTAACCTACAGATGATATGCCCTGATCTCCCTTCCACATACATTTATTTTTGAGTCAGTCTGATGTAAACTAACCTAGTTTGAAGCCAACTATGTAACTGAGGCTAGCCTGAATCCTTATCCTGATGCTACCACCCCTGAATCCTGAGAGTGGAGGTGTGGACCACCACAGCCTAGAACTGCATTCTTTTGTTCTCTGTTAAAGAGAAATTGGTACTGGAAGCTACTGATGGAAGCTACTGATTGAAATGGGAAGAATGATTTCAAAGGTAATTCAAATCCTTGATGGAGGATTTGATATATTGGCTTTGGCTGGGCTTGATATATTGCCCTCTGTCTTTCACATGGAAAGAAGAGGCAGGAGGGATCAGAAGTACATAGTCTTACTACAGAAGCAGCTCATACAGGACAGCCTATGTCAACAGCAACAAAGAATCCCAAAGGAGCCAGTATAGAGACTGATTCCCTGGTTGAGGTCATTGTCAGACCTCTTGGACACTGAGTGCTCTGCCAAGTTGGTTCTTTGTGTCCACATAGTGACCAAATGAGCAAGCATCACAGACCATCAGGCTGTCTCCAAGGCTGGAATGCAACCCACAGTGACACAGAATATTCTTGTTTCCTCATATAAAAATATTTGAGACATTGGTTTTGAACCATGTTTGCTGGTATGAGAAGATAAGGTGGCAGGAGATTTGCAAATTTGGCCAAACTTGGTCTGAAGAATAAGTGGCCACCTCAAAAAAAAAAAAAAATCTGAGCATCCTTATACATTTCTTGCCCGAAAATCCTCACATCTGAAGTAGGTGAATAGAATTGACTATCAGCCAGTGTAGACTACAAAGTAAGACCCTCTGGAAATACAGCAGCTTACAAAAATGAACAAATGAATGAGTTGATAAAACTGGACTGGAGATGTATCTCAGTGGTTGGATGCTTGCTTGGCATGTATGATGCCCTGGGGCTATGTCTCCAGCTTCACATGCTGTGAAAGGAATATAAAATTTTCAAATTGATGGTTCAGCTCAGTGGCATGTAGGTTCCTGATCTTTCACTTTACACCACGGGCAAACTAAGGGTATGAGGAATTTCTATAGGTTAAATACTTGTATGTATAGAATCAAATCAGGTGTTTATTTCATATAATCAAAATATTTAGACTTACCTTTAACTTTTCATTCTCAAGATTTTTTGGCTTTCATTTGGGGTGTGTGTGTGTGTGTGTGTGTGTGTGTGTGTCCATTTTTATAGTTTCTATATAGAACTATTTAAGCAATACCTCAACTTTTGAAGAGGGCTGAGTAACTTTACTTAATTGCTTTCTTTTCTAACATGTTTAATGATCTGAATTAGGTCTAAGAATGACACACTTCTGGTCTTTACAGTGCATCCCTATAATCCAGTCACTCAGTAATTCTGGTTATCCTAAGTATATAGTCAGACAACTTGTGAAACTGATTCAGAGACCAAGTAACTGAAAAGCAGTAAATAACATTTTTGCAAGCAAGGCAAGTGCCCTACCTTGGAGTTAAGCCCAGCATGTTATAATGTTTTGGTTTGGTTTTTGTTGTTGTTACTGCTACTTCCTGTTCCCTGGTGCTCTTAATGGCCTGAGATGCTTTGTTGCCATCTGAGGGCTCCATGTGGACTTAATATGGCCACTTTCCAGACACATAATGTTGAACCTTCACATTTCCAGGGAAATATCCCCCTTCTCATTGCAAACCTCAGTGGCCCTATCTTTAAAATAAATGGTAGTTGCTTTACCACTGTGCTTGGCACAGTGTGTTAAGGGGGTTTGGCTGTAAATCTGATGCCTTGAATTAGAGCCTTAGAAGATCTATATGGTGGAAGAAAATAATCCCCTCCTGCAAATTTTTCTCTTACTTCCACATGTAGATTCCCTGTCTTAGTTTGGGTTTTGTTGCTATGAAGAGATACCATGTCCACAGAAACTCTTATAAAGGCAAACATTAAATGGGGTTGACTTAAAGTTTCAGAGGTTTAATCCATTATCATTATAGTTAGAAATGTGGCAAAGTGCAGGCAAGCATAGTGCTATACAATAAGCAAAGAGTTCTACATCTTGATCAGAAGGCATCAGCAGGAGACTGGGATACACTGGACATGGTTGGAGCATAGGAGACCTCAAAGCCCACAGTGACACCAGTGACACACGTTTTCCAGCAAGGCCACACCTACTCCAACAGGCCACACCTCCTAATAGTGTTATTCCCTGTGGGCCAAGCATTCAAACACATGAGTTTATGGTGGCTCTACCTATGGAAACTACCACACGCCCTATATAAGTAAATTCTGCAAAACCTAACCATAAATGTAAAAGCCAAAATAAATCGAAACAAAACAAAACAAAATGGAAAGAGCATCCTGGCACCCAGGATGCTCTGTACTGACCACCATATGCTGCAAAGTGAGATACTCTCATTAAGGCAGAGAGTTGCTTTTGTCTATGGATGTATCAAAAAGATGAAGAAAGACAGTGCCATGTCAATTCCACTTAAAAAATTATTTATTTGCTATGCTTTGCTACATTAAAATCATTATCTTTGGTGACTCTTCCTTCAACTTTTTTGTACAAATATGTAATAATCCAAAATATTCTCTAGAGTCATGATCATACACATTCCATATGTTTTCCCAACAAACTGTCACATGAACAATTTCTAAGTCAGTAAATAAAGTTAAATACTTTAAACTGAATGCTATAAACATCACATAATTAAAAATTACTTGCTGCTCAGTTTTAGCTCTTGTAAACACTTCCATAAAAGGAGTTATAACTTGACACAGTTTTGCAAGTATTTTTATTGATAGGATGTCTAGCAAAGCAATAGAATCCTGTCAAATCAAGGAACTCAGATCCAAAGGGCAAGAAATTTATCTGAGGCCAGATTCAAACCATTACTCTTGCCAACAGTCATAAAATGTCCATGATCCCCTATCAGCTGCTGTTCTTCTAGTTCTGTTAGCTAACAAGGAAGAAGGAGTCTTCATTGTTAGTATGATGGATACATTGTTTCAGAATAATGTTTCCACCAAGGCAATAATTATTACATAATTTCATTCTGTCACTCTTCATAAATATGGTTCTTAAATGTCAGGGACCTTTTCTTGGCAGAATGAGCACTTTAAATATTTTTTGCAGTATAGAATTGAGCTCCTGGGACTTCAGGGTCTTTGATTCTTCCCCCTTTTCATTTTTAATCCATCCCTGCATACTCTCCAAAGACATCATTTGAGTGTTCTATCAATCTATCTTGCAACATGGGAATGTAACAACACTGAACAACAGTGAAGTGGGGAAATAGATATCATGTTATAGAAACAAGATTGAATGTGTAACAGGGCTACCAGAAATGAGTGTCAAGTCCATTTGGAGGTCATAGCATGTGTTATTGAATTAGACTTGATGGGTATGTAGATATTCAGCTAGTGTGTAAGGCTTTATTGTCAACGAGCTTTGTGTAGAGGATTTATTATTCTGAAGATGATTGATGTGGTCAGAAATCTTTATCCTGAGATTGACAGAAGCTGCAATGGGAAATGAGGACCACGTTACAGAAGGCCTACTTCCTGTCATACAGGAAGTCCCTATGCCTCTTGAGTTACTGTAATCTAGATGAGAGGTGAGGGCCTCCATCTTGATACTGAGCCATGATGTATGTGAGACATGCAAAGATTAGAACAATGCCAGCTGAACCTTATCCAGGGTCTTCGGTCTGTTGCGTTTCAAACTAATTGGGAGACAACTGACAACTAAAAGATGGGGATGTTGGTAGTTAGCCAATTTCTTTTCTGACTCAAGATTTCCTGAGATTAAAATTCAAGTGACCCAGGGGCAATCCAAGATTTTTAAGTGCCCCACTAATGATTGTGGTTTTAGGTTTCAATATAGGATAGTATAAGAGCAATCAAAACTTAAAACCCACTTGGGCAGGGGGTTGGAAACACACTTGGAAGACTTGGAAGGACTGGGAAATAAGTGGGTCAGGGTACATGATGTGAAATTCTCAGAGTCAACAAATTATTATGTTGAAAAATATTACACAACACAAATCTAAAAAGATCAAAATAAAATGTAAGGGGCTGAAGAGATAGGTCAGTGGTTAAGGGTGCTTGCTGCTCTTTCAGAGGGTACAAGCGCCATTGCCAGCACCATAGTAGCTCACAATCACTTGTAATTTTAGCTCTGAAGATCCAAAAAACACCTGCCCACACACACACACATAAACAGAGAAACAGAGTAGAGAGAGAAATATTAATAAAATAAAATTAAAGTTTAAATTCTTGTCATTTTTGATGAAAATGCTAGGAAGATTTTGTGTGTAATTTGTGTTCAGTACAAAGGCACTGTGATGGTTTGTTTATGCTTAGCCCAGGAGTGGCACTATTGGAACATGGGACCCTGTTGGGGTAGGTGTGTCATTGTGCATGTGGCCTTTAAGACCTTCATCCTAGCTGCCTGGTATTCTGCTAGCAGCCTTCAGATGAAGTCTATAGAACTCTCAGTTTCTCCTGCACCTTGCTTACATTGATGCTGCCATGTTCCCACCTTGATGATAATGGACTGAACCTCTGAACCTGTAAGCCCCAAACTATAGTATCAAGTAACTATAGATGGGAGTCCTGAGCCAAAATCAATCATTACTACTCATAAATTTATTATCTCAAGCATTTTTGTCATAGTGGTGGAAAGATAAACAGCATTTTTAAGTATGTATGCATGACTCATTTTTTATAAAAATGATTGCACATTTCACAAAGTTCTATACCTAAGTTGTTTTTATTTCTTAGTACATGGAAGTTATATCCCACCCTACCTCCCCCCCTTAACACACACACATATATATATTTGTGTTGATGAATATGTTTATGTTTATTTGTATATACACAAATATATATGGGTGAGATATGTGTGTATTTTGGGTGGTTGGAGGGAGAATTGATTCCTGAAAGTAGACTTTCTTGCCATCAGGAAATAAATGCAATTATTTGATTCCATACCCTTGCCAAAGTGGCCGTGATCAAGATATTTTTATTATAAAGATGATTTTAAAAAGAAGTAAATTAATAATATTTTTAACATGAAAGTTCAAAGTTACAGAAACATCATAAGAACATTGAAAACTATCATATCTCCTTTACTTAGACTCACTAGTTGCTATAATGTAATTGTTCCACCATTCTTTTAACAAGGAATCATCATATATTTGATGAGACACTCAAAATCAAGTTGCTGACATGATGCCCTTCTGCCCTTGGACATTTCAGGAATATTTCTGGAAAATTAGAACCCCATTATAAACAAACAAACAAATATCAACAAAAGCTGTAATAAAAACATCCAAGTTAGAATGTTAACCCTCATAGAATTCTATCATCCAAACACCTGTGTTCTTCTTAGCAGCCTCACCATATTTGCTGTTGATTTCTTGATCTTTCTGTTGTGCTGACTTCATATCTTTGCAATTATAATTTTACCTTCTGTAACTAACAGACTGTGGGAAGATTTTTGCTAAGTAGGATATCAGGTTGGTTTCAAATTTCTACTCACTCACTGTAATATCCACATGTGACTACCACTTAAGTTCCTTATAAATATAGCAGCTGCTGTTTGATATTTACTATTATTTCTACATATATTAACATATATATTCTACATATACATATATTCAATAAAAAGGAAAAGCCCTTTCTTGTATCCCATGTGTATTTCATTATATACACATACATTTTAATCAAATAGATTAGAACCCACTGCTTTTGCCAAAAGGTTAGATTGTCTCAACTTTAACCAATTGGAACACCTTTAGAGTGGGTTCTATGTCTTCTGAGCATTTTCAGTCTTTTTGGCATGAGTAGTTCCAAATTTATCTTGCATTTTCCTCCTGACTCACCCCTAGGATCACTCATTACTAGAAGGTTCTGTAGTTTCTTTTAACCAGAGATCAGCAAATGTTTTCTGCAAAAGGTCAGTTAGTAAATATGTCATATAACTGCCACAGCTACTCTGTGCTGCTGTGGTGCAATATAGCTATGAGTAATACTGAACTAAATGGTTCATGGATATCTATTGCTAAATTTGTTCCATAAGCTATAGCTTAGTAGGCCTCTTTTCAGTGAGAGAAGGTCTTTAGAAGCCAGGATCTAAGCAATCAGTGTACTTACTATTTATGGGATATGCTGTTTTTATGTCTCATCAATAAGCTTGACTGTGTGTTAATTTTTTGGCCCAATTATCAGTCCATTCATTTTGCTGATTTTTTTCATTGGGTCATTGAGCATTTTATTATTACTTACTAGAAGCACTTCATATTTTCCTATGGAGAAGTTTGGATGGATGGATATATAACATATATAAATCTTGTTGAATATTACATTTAATCACTAATTTTCTGAAATCATCTCTCAGTTTATTAATTATGAAGATGTAGATTCCTAATTAGCATTCACCTCACAATATAACTCTGATGTGGTAGTGATTAGCAGAAAAGGCTGGAGAAGTTGAAAAAAATATTTATGTTGCAAGCCACTCTTATATGGGGGAAGCTAGCCCTTTGCCAGTGCATTCTGATGCAACTAAGCTTTAAGCACATGATAATTTTTTCCCTATTAGCAGGTGTAAGTGAAAACAAGTTTGGAGACTTGTATATTCTCAATGCCATGAAAGCCAGTTTTGTTGGTGATGACCATAAAAAATAGCTTGGATATAACTCTCCTTCTGCCCAGTCCTTTCTGCTGGGGCAGACTCCTAGCTGGCCATCTCCCTTGAAGACACCATATCCTGACCCATCCTAGAGGAACTGCTGCACTCACAGCAGTAGAGGATTCACTGCACTCAGAGCAGTAGACAATCAGCTGACTCAGAGCAGTTGGACAACAGCTTGGCTGCTCTAATGAAGACCCAATAGTCTGAAGGCCTCCCAGGGGATTACTGAAGCCAGGGAAACAGATCTACAGCTTCTCTGTCCTGGTGAAGAGCCCCCAGTTGGAAGGTCCCACAGATGGTCTGCTACAGACAATACTACAGGCCTACCAGGAGACCTGAAGCAACCCAGGGACAAAAGAGACAGACTCCAGAAAGTTACCCAGACCAACAAACACCAGGGATATCCAGATGGCAAAAAGCAAACTCAAGACCATAAGCAACAGAAGCCAAAATACATGGGCATCATCAGAACCCAATTCTCCCACACAGCAAGCCCTGAATAGAAGAACAAACCTGAAAATCATGAATCTGTTCTAAAATCCTATCTCATGAAGACAATAGAGTCCTTTAAGGAGGATATCAATAACTTAAGAAAGAAATACAGGAAAACACAGGTAAACAGGTAAAGGAATTGAGTAAAGCCATACAAGACCTAAAAGTGGAAGTAGAAACAATAATGAAAATACAAATGGAAGCAAACCTAGAAGTTGAAAACTTAGGAAAGATGTCAGGAATTACAGATGTAAGTATCACCAACAGAATACAAGAGATAGAAGAGAGAATCTCAGGTGTAGAAGATTCCATAAAAGAGATTAACACAACTCCTAAAAAATTCAAAACATAAGAAACTCCTAACCCAAAGCATCCAGGAAATTCAGGACACAATAAAAAGACGAAATCTAAGAATAATTGAAATAGAGGAGAATGAAGATTTCCAGCTCAAAGAACCTGAAAATATCTCCCACAAAATCATAGAAGAAAACTTCCCCAACCTAAAGAAAGAGATGGCCATAAAGGTACAAAACACCTATAGAACACCAAATAAATGAGACAAAAAAAGAAAAATCCTCTTGTCACATAATAATCAAAACACTGAATTCTCAGAACAAAGAAAGAATATTAAAAGCTGCAAGAGAAAAGGGCCAAGTAACATACAAAGGTAGACCTATGAGAATTACACCAAACTTCTCAACAGAGACTGTTAAAGCCAGACGAGCCTGATCAGACATCATGCAGACTCTAACAGACCACAAATGCCAGCCCAGGTTACTATACCCAGCAAAACTCTCAATCAATATAGTTGGAGAAACCAAAATATTCCAGGACAAGACCAAATTCATACAGTATCTATCTACCAATCCAGCCCTACAAAGGATCCTAGAAGGAAAACTCCACTACAAGCAAGGTACCTGCAAAGAAAGGACGAGATATTAAGCATCCCACAACAAAGCCAACAGAAAAACTACAAGCACATAAAGCCACCTACAAAACAAAACATCAGGTACCAATAGTCATCTCTCTTTAAAATCTTTCAATAGTAATGGACTCAACTCACCTAAAAAGACATAAGCTAACAGACTGGATACACAAACAAGATCCAATATTTTGCTACATACAATAAACACACCTCAATAACAAACACAGTCACTCTCTCAGAGTAAAAGGATAGAAAAGGCAAATGGTCCCAGGAAACAAAGAGAAGTTTCCATCCTAATATCCAATAAAATAGACTTTCACCCAAAAGTTATCAAGCATTATGAAGAAGGACACTTCATATTCATCAAAGGGAAAATCCACCAAGAGAAAGTCGCAATTCTGAACATCTATGCCCCAAATGCAAAAGCACCCACATTCATAAAAGAAATTTTACTAAAGCTCAAAACACACATTGAACCACCTCACAATAACAGTGAGAAACTTCAAAATCCCACTCTCATCAATGGACAGATCACAAACTAAACAAAGACACAATGAAACTAAGAGAGGCTATGAACCAAATGGATTTAACAGATATCTATGGAAAATTTCACCCTAAAAGAAAAGAATACACCTTCTCAGCACTTCATGGTACCTTCTCCAAAACTGATCAAATAATTGGTCATAAAAACAACCCTCAACTAAAACAAGAAGATTGAAATAATTCCAAGGATCCTATCAGATCACCATGGCATAAGGTTCTTCAATAACAGCAAAAACTACAGAAAACCTATCTATACATGGAAACTGAACAACTCTTTACTCAATTATAACTTGGTTAGGGAAGAAATAAAGAAATTAAAGACTTCCTGAAATGTAATGAAAACATTGACACATCATACCTAAACATATGGGACACAATGAAAGTAGTACTAAGAGGAAAGTTCATAGCACTAATTACCCTGGTAAAGAAACTGGAAAGATCTTACACTAACAACAGCACACCTGAGAGCTCTAGAACAAAAAGAAGCAAACTCACCCAAAAGGAGTAAAAGGCAGAAAATAGTCAAACTCAGGGCTGAAATCAACCAAATAGAAACAAAGAAAATAATACAAAAAGAATCAACAAAACCAGAAACTGGTTCTTTGAGAGAATCTATAAGATAGATAAACCCCCTAGCCCAACTAACTAAATGGCCAAGAGCAGTATCCAAATTAACAAAATCAGAAATGAAAAGGGAGACATAACAACAGAAAACGAGGAAATTCAAAAAGTCATTAGATCCTACTATAAAAGCCTATACTCAACAAAACTGGAAAATCTAGATGAAATGGATAGTTTTCTAGACAGACACCACATACCAAAATTAAATTAAGAGCAGGTAAACTAAACAGGTCCATATCACACAATGAAATAGAAGTCATTAAAAACCTCCAAACCAAAAAAAAAAAAAAAAAAAAAAAAAAATGCTGAGGGCCAGATGGATTTAGTGCAGAATTCTACCAGACCTTCAAAGGAGACCTGATACCAATTTTCCTTAAAGTGTTCCATAAAATAGAAAGAGAAGGAACACTACCTAACTCGTTCCATGAAGCCACAATTACTCTGATAACTAAATCACACAAGGACCCAACCATAAAAGGGTACTTCAGACCGATCTTGCTTGTGAATATTGATGCAAAAATACTCAATAACATTCGTGCAAACCAAATCCAAGAATACATCAAAACCATCATTCACCATGATCAAGTAGGCTTCATCCCAGGGATGCAAGGTTGGTTTAATATACAATAATTCATTAACGTAATCCACTATATAAACAAACTCAAAAAAATCACATGATCATCTCCTTAGATGAAGAAAAAACATCTGACAAAATACACCTCTTCACATTAAAAGTATTGGAGAGATCAGGAATTCAAGGCCCATACCTAAATATAATAAGAACAATTTATTGCAAACCAACAGCAAATATCAAATTAAATGGAGACATACTTGAATAATCCCACTAAAATCAGGGACAAGACAAGGATGCCCACTCTCCCCATATCTATTCAATATAGTACTTGAACTGCTAGTTAGAGCAAGAAGACAACAAAGAGAGATCAAGGAGATACAAATTGGTAGAGAAGAAATAAACGTAGCACTATTTTCAGATGATATAATAGTATACATAAGCAACCCCAAAAATTCTACCAGAGAACTTCTCCAGCTGATAAACAACTTCATCAAAGTGGCTGAATATATAATTAATCAATCAGTATCCTTCCTTTATACAAATGATAAACGCAGTATCCTTCCTTTATACAAATGATAAATGGACTGAGAAAGAAATTAGGGAAACAACTCCATTCACAATAGCCACAAATAATATAAAATATCTTGAGGTAAGTTTAACCAAGCAAGTGAAACACCTATATGACAATAATTTCAAGTATCTCAAGAAAGAAAATGGAGAAATCTCCCATGGATTGGCAGAATTAACACAGTAAAAATGGCCATCCTACCAAAGGTAATCTGTAGATTCAATGCAATCCCCATCATAATCCCAACACAATTCTTCAAAGACATGGAAAGTGCAATTCTCAAATTCATCTGGAAAGGCAAAAAGCCCAGAACAGTGAAAACAATTCTTAACAATAAAAGAATGGCTAAGGGAATCATCATCCCTGACTGCAAGTTTTACTACCGAGCAATAGTGATAAAAACTGTGTGGTTTTTGTACAGAGACAGATGTGTTGATTAATGGAATAGAATTGAAGACCCAGAAATAAAACCACACACTAATGGACACTTGATCTTTGACAAAGAACATGAAAATATACAATGGAAAAAAAGAAAGCATCTTCAATAAATGGTGTTGGTCTAACTGGCTGTCTGAATGTAGAAAAAATGAAAATAGACCCATATTTGTCTCTTTTGCACACAAGTCCAAGTGGATCAAGGACCTTAACATAAAACCAGATACACTAAATCTAATAGAAGAGAAGGTGGGAAAGAGCTTTGAACTAATTAGAACAGGGAGAAATTTCCTAAACAGAACTCCAATGGCTCAGGACCTTAAGATCAACAATTGATAAATGGGACCACATGAAACTGGAAAGCTTCTGTTAGGCAAAGGACATGGTCAATAAGACAAATCGGTAACCTACAGATTGGGGAAAATATCTTCACTAACCCCATATCCAATAGAGGGATAATATCCAAAGTTTATAAAGAACTCAAGAAACTAATCTCCAAAAAAGCTTGTTTTTTATACTTTATTCTCATTTTTATTTCAATCTGTAGGAATTGTTTGTAAATTACGGTCAGTGTAGCATGTCCTCTGTATTTAAGTGAGACTGTCCTTATGTGGGGTGTGTCCTGTGCACTGGTCCTGTCTTTGTGTGTAATTTATCACTGCATGGATGTGATCTAATTTATATCTGGGCCAAATACAGTGTGGGCTTTGCTGTCCAAAAGCTGCCTCTTGTCTTTGTCTAACAACTGGTATAGGAATAGGCAGACAGACTGGCAGTCCAAGCTCTATATAAGTCCAGAGACAGGGAAGCTCTATACTTTTGAGGATGTGAGCCAGACAGGAGCTTCTCAGCCTGTGTTAGCCTAGACTCAACTGCTTGGAAGTTCCAAGAAGGATAGCCTTTGTGGTCACATGCAGATCAGAGCAAGGCATAGTGATAGACCTCTGATCCTGGCTGGGTGCTGCTGCCTCAAACAAGATCTCAGTGACAGCTCAAAGTGGCTTGTTCGGGTTAGTCAGACAGATTAATTCCCCTGGCACTGTTATGGACAAGGGAGGAAAGTAAATGGGTAAAAAATAATAATAAATTCAGTTCCCATGAAACCCCTCACTGCGAAGTGTGAACAATATTCATACTCTTGAAATGGATATTGATATTTCACAATATAAACAATACACAGGCCAATATATCCACAGCCCCAGTGTCACAATAAGCTTGTACTAAGACATCTCCATAGGACCTGTTCCAGTATGCCTTGGATAGGCAGGAGTGGCTTTCTTGGAATTAGCAGGGGGCAGGCAAGAGCTGGGACTGTGTCTCGGGTTTACCCTGGGCTTGTTGGGGATGCCACAGGTCCCATAGGACTTGAGGGCCTGCCAGGGCAAGGTGTACAAGGAGACGGAGCAACAGGAATGCAAAGGGCACTGAAATCTGCATGAGGTAGAAGAGGGCTGTGCTGAACCGACTCAGTAGGCAGGTGGCAGCAAAGGCCAGCAGGCTGGCATAGGGATACAATGCAAGCTTGGCGAACATGAAAGCATGCACCTGCCCACCAAATCGCACAGCTGGCTATATCTAATTGAAAAATAGGTTGTAGAAATAAACTGAGATTTCACAACAGAGGAATCTCAAATGGGTGAGAAGCACCTAAAGAAATGTTCAAAGTCCTTAGTGATCAGAGAAATGCAAATCAAAACGACTCTGAGATTCCACCTTTCACCAATCAGAATAGCTAAGATCAAAACCTCAGGTGGGAACACATGTTGGAGAGGATGTGAAGAAAGAGGAACACTCCTCCATTCTGGTGGGATTGCAAACTGGTACAACCACTCTGAAAATCAATCTGGAGGTTCCTCAGAAAATTGGAAATAGATCTACCTGAAGACCCAGCTATACCACCCTTAGGAATATTCAAAAGAAAGATGCCCCATGATGCCACAGGAGCACTTGTTCCACTATGTTCAGAGTGGCTTTATTTGTGATAGCTGGAAGCTGAAAACAACCTAGGTGTTCCATAACAGAAGAATGGATACAGAAAATGTGATTCATTTACACAATGGAATACTACTCAGCTATTAAGAACAAGGACATCCTGAGTTTTGCAGGCAAATAGATGGAAATATAAAATGTCATCCTGAGTGAGGTAACTTAGACCCAAAAGGACATGCATGGTATATACTCACTAATAAGTAGATATTAGCCACAGAAATAAAAGAACAACAACCTGAAGTTCCCAAGTGTTACACTTGGGAGGGAGAAGAAAGCAATCATAAGTGTGGAGGGAAGGAGGGACCTGGGATAGAAAGTAGATGGGGGGTAGATGGGGATGGGGGAGATTGGGGAATTTGATTTGATATTGAGTGAGGATAAAGGGCTAAAGCCCACTCTGAGAGCCAGCAGAAAGAATGGAAATGGGCAACCTCTGGGTGATAGGAGATTAGAGGACCCTCCAGAATGCACCAGAGACCTGGGAGGTGAGAGAATCTCAGGACTCAAAGGGAGGGACCATAGATTAAATGCCTGACAGTAGAGAGAGGGAACTTATAGAGTCCACCTCCAGCAGGAAGACAGGACATCAAATGGTGAGAGGGGGTCCATCCCACAGTCACAACTCTAACCCATAATTATTCCTGTCTGAAAGAATTACAGGGAGAGGAGCCTGAAGGAAGGAAGGTCCATCAACAGGCCCAAAGTGGGATCCAGATCAAGGGGAGGTCCCAATGCCTGACACTGTTACTGAGACTATGGAGCATTCACAAAAAGGGACCTAGAATGACCACACTCTGGAGGACCCAACAAGCAGCTGAAAAGAGTCAGATGAATATATTTGCACCCAACCAATGGACAGAACTCTGGGCAGAGCTTGTCCAGTGCCCCTGTAGGGTTGCAGCGTCCCTTTACCCAGGAGAGCTCAGACTCCTTGCTCATACCTTTTATCTTCCACTGCCCCCACATTCCCTCCCATATTCCAGCACAACATAACAGGCTTAGGGGTGTGCTAGTCGTGATTAGGAAGGAAAGAAAGTTCTCCAAAGACGCTACAGACATTTCTCCAGTGATCAAGATGCTACATGAAGTTTGTATAAACAACAGTTGGAGAATCTCAGAATGCTAAAGTTTTGGAGTAAGGTCAATGTGAGTGTGAATATGATATATCACATGGCTATGCAGCCAGGAACTCCCCCATACTTAAGTTAAATCAGAGATCATTAGATTGGATGGGGCCACTAGTTATCTATTGTTAAATGGAAAGTCAATTCGGAATCAAGCTTGAGTTGAGCACTGAGTAAGCAGCAAAGGAGCCGTCTCCAACTTCTAAGTTATTCCTTCCTGTCACACTCACATCTTTCTGGCCTGGAGGAATAAGATCAAACATATGTCCTTACTTAAGAGTTCCAGCTATGGAATACCCAAGACACAATTCACATATCAAATGATGCCCAAGAAGAAGGAAGGAGTGGCCCCTAGTCCTGGAAAGGCTCAGTGCAGCAGTGTATAGGAATACCAGGACAGGGAAGTGGGAAGGGGTGGATTTGAGAACAGGGAGAGAGAAGTGGGCTTATGGGTCATTCTGGAAGTAGGGATCCAGCAAAAGGGAAATCATTTGAAATGTTAATAAAGAATATATCAAATAATAATAAAAAAAGAGCTAGCCTACACTGCCCCACAGGTTAGCCTGGAGTAGACACATTTTATTAGAACAATAAGTAGTGTGGTGGTACAGGATCATATTGCCCTCACAGTTCTGTGGTAGCTATCCTCTGCAGTCTAGAACTAACCGTGAAATCTGGGGGATACCTGTACGACAAAGGGTTGAATGGATTATAGAACAGCAAAGACCATGTGATAACACCTAACAATAGAGACCAGTACACACAACACTAGAGTCAGAGTGATAGCTGATCAGAGTCATAGCTGCTGGAAGAGGCCTGAATTCTGAGGACATCCTGTGGAATGGAACCTGAATCTATTCTGTAGATAATATCATAGCCACTTTGTGTTTATCTCACCTAATTACTGATACTTAAAGGTCTTCTTGACATAAAAGAAAGGATGAGATTAAATTGCAAATCCAGATGCCCATCATATCAGTAAAAGTTTACAGAGGAACTGGAAGTCCTAATATACTTGTTTTCCTAGCTCCTTTTCTCTTCAGTATAGGTAACATATGTTTCCACTACACTGAATTTTGTAGTCACTTTTCTAGACTCCTAGTTGGCTTCTAAACAGGGATTTTGCCTCATTCCTTGGATTCCTAACAGTGCATTTGATCCAATGTCTTTAAGAGTACCCTTAAGTAAGTGCTTTTTCTTCCCAAGGCCCACTCCAGAATTAGATGTCCTCAAAATCTAATTTTGGAGTCCCATCCCCACTCAGTAATTCAACATCCTCAAAAATCTAAACTCAAGTGTAATTTCCTAATTCTTCAAGTTCCTGCTGGTTAATCTCTTTATGGGACACATACACACACACACACACACACACACACACACACATACACACACAGATGCATGATGCTGCTCTTTATCTAGTAGTCAGCCTAGAAGTCTGAGAAAGAGGAGTGAGTCCTCTAAAAAAAAGAGGAAATTCTATTTTGTAGACGAGAGACTTCTTCAGCATGTTTTAGCACAAGGGGGAAACTAACACTTCTAAAGATGTCAAGCCACCTCTGCAAACCTGAAAGGTCTAGAGGTATCAATATCTTCAGGGTACCCATTCATGTCTATCTTCCTTGTTTTAAGTTGTTACATTTTCCCTAGTGTCTTGACTTTCATATTTTAAAAAAAATGGCACAGCACTTCAAAGTCTCCCCAGCCCCATGATTCAGTCTAAGTGTGTACCTAAGTGCTTAGTTATGTCTACCTTTGTACTACAGAAGTATGAGACTTCTGATGAGCAACCACGAAAGCTTGATGACTTAGTTGTTCCTTAACTACTTGTTAACAGCCATGGTTCCTTTGCACCCCACTGTAGGCATCAATACCAGATCTCAGTGGTCAATTCTGCTATCTCTGTTAGCTTTGCTCCCTCCACCTTGTTCCACTGCACCCTAGCTATCAAAGACTACATTATTGCACTTGAAATATCCCTTCTTTTCCTCCTCAGAAAGCATTGTCAGGGTCCCTTTGGGAAAATTGTTAACTAAATCAGTACCTTATAACATATTCTGTTGTGTCTCTAACAAGAATAGTGTTCTCTTTGCTCACTGGATAGTGTATAAGCCAAGTCCAAATCCCTGTGTTATTATGTTGTTGTTGTTGTTGTTGTTGCTGTTGTTGTTTCCCTCAGACCACTTCTCACACCACAAAAGCAAATTTCAGGGCAGATGCTTTTCTTTAATGTTCTTAGATTAACTTTCCTTACATGTTTAATTGTATCAGGAAAGACAAAGGTACAGCTATGAGTCGCATGTAACATGTGACTAGATTCCTTTGGAAAGAAATGTTGAATAGGAACTTCTTAAGATGGCTGTAGTTCAGGCAAGGACATTGCTGGAGTCTTGGATAACTTTACTTCCCTGCTCAGAGTGAAAACAGATCAAAGGATATTTGTTTTAGATAGTAGGGACCGTGTGACAGCTCAAACACTGTTGGCTTGGAGAGAATCTCACCCCCCCTACCCTACGTGTATATATGTATATATATATATATATATATATATATATATATATATATATATATATATATATATATATATATATATATATATATTGAAGGCAAACTAAGTTATTTATGGAATTAATTACACAGTCGGTTTGCTTTTAATCACCTCCTGGTATCTCTTTAGAATTTGTGGCTTGTTTTGCACTTAATAAGACAATAACAAATGATTGTTATAAATCACATTCCATGTTACTTATATTAAATAATTAGAGCTATTTGAGTTAGAGCAGATGAGCTAATTTCAGTTGAAAATAATTCTTCTTTGGATGAACTCTAAATCAATGGTATTTTGTAATTATTGTTTATTTGCTCATCAAGTCTTAAAGGTTAGTTAAAGAGCATTTTAGTATTTTTTCTGAGAAATATATGCCAGAGCATGAAATCAGTAATATTGCTGTCAAAGGCACATGGTATCAAAATGACAGTGCTACTATAACTGGACAGTTTGTAAATGACCTTCATGTAACTTTACAGGCCAGTTTTCTCTTGGCTGGCTGTCAAGAAATATATGTTACTTCTGCTCAGAAAATGTCTCTTTCCAAGATATTAAACTTTATACTGCAGAAAAATCCATAAGCTTGATCATAATTCACAGGATTTTAACACAACCTCAGTAATCAAGTTGTATAGACATGAAAATTTTAAATGAATATAATTTGGGGAGTGAAGTGGTTACTGCTACAGATAAAATTATAATTCACATTTCATACTGTTACACATAGGAAGGAAGTATTTGAATTTACATTTCAACTTATTTGATTACTAAGGATTCTGTTTGGTTATATCTTAGACGCATCTCTAGGAGACCTTTCCAAGAATAACCATTGCCATCACCAATGACCCAGGTTTGGAGATATATCCAAATTCTGCTAACCCATAAAAATCCTATTACAATCATCTGTGATGCCACAAATGAGTCCAGGTAACTCTGCAAAGACATGTCTACATTATCTGCAGGATATGACACAATCTAGGAAGAGCTGTTTGAATAAATCCATTGGAAGGAAGAAATGGGATCATGAGTTAATACCCAATCTTCCATTAGGTGCTACAATAGCATTGGTACCATCTTAGACTTCTAGAGTGATAGCAAAATAGAAGCATCTTTCTCATGACTTTCCAAGTTAAACCAACCAAGGAGAAGCTCTTCTCCAAGGAGATACAGAAAGAAGGACTCTGGGAACCAAGAAAGAGTAGATGGAAAAATATAAAAAACATGGAGAAGTAGAAAAATGTCTCAGAGACAGGTATGATGACATCCATAATTCCAAACCAAGCTTCCCAGCAGGAAGAAATTGATTGTCATTATAAGCTCTCAGTCATATAGAGGGATTTGCTATGTGTCTGTCCTATATAATAAGCTAGCTCCAGATGTTTCTGTTGCATTGTTCACACTATACATTCTATAAACACATGTCATTTGAGAAGGAGCCTATTAAGAACTATGTTGAAGAAAAAAACAAGCAAACAAATAAAAAACAAAAAAAAACATAGAATTACAATCTAGTTTCCTCAGGAATACTCTACCACAGTGGCTGGGTGGAAGATGGCCATGGGCCATCCATGTAGAAAGTCAGTCTGTTATATGTCCACTAAAAACTATAAGCAGTGAAAGGTTTGGTTTGTGGGGATGTAGTGGTGGCAGCCCTCAATGTAGTTGCTGTGAGGAGCTGAGCCTAAGACCATTGGGAGTTGGCCAGCATTTCTACTTCTCATGATGCTTCAACCTCTGGCATAGACTCCAGTAGTTTGTTTCCTTCAGGCTCAGGGGAATGCCCCAACATGAATCGGGTTCATCATTTGCCTTGTCTCTGGATACACTGACTGGAAGGACTCTGGAAGAAGCTGGTGTTTGTCTTGTACATATATCACCAAGTCACAAAACTCTTTAGGGTTAATAATGTCTCCAGATTTATAGGACAGTTGCTTGTAGAGTAAATTCATCCCTGTCGTGAACAACAGACTCTTACCTGAAACTGCAAGAACAACAGATCACAGCTCCATCTATACACCACATCAATACAGTGCACCCATCTCTGTAGTGGTTTAGCCCACTGTGCTTCAAGTTGCAAATATCTTTCTTTATTCTACATAGGAATAATCAGCATAAATAAGAAGATGAGTATGTATAGTCTAGCCACTGAAATAGAAAGGGTCTCAAATTATAGATGCTCAAGAACAAGAGACACTTAGAACCATAGGCAGGGACAAATAGAAAAGCTCTCAATGTCATATTAGAGATAAACTACTAAAGTCCAGAACAAATACTATTGGAAGCAGAAAGCAAGAGTTACCAAACATATATAAAAGCAAATTTATCAGAGGAACATAGGATTTCTCAAGAGAAACTCTTAAGCACAAAAAGTCATGGAATGATGTATTTCAAGACCTCAAAGAAAATAACTGCCAACCTAGACTACCATATCCAACTAAGCTATCCTTCTGAATCAGAGGAAAAATAAAGACCTCTGAACCCTGATAAATGAAAGGAACTCATGACCATTACAGCATTACAGCATGACAGAAGATACTGGAAGAAGTTCTGGATGCACTAAATGATTCAAGACAAACATTCATGGGAACACAGGAAGTAGTCAATCTCTTTAGAAGAGCAGATAAAATCAAATGAGAGCAGAAAAGAATTACACAATAAATCACCAGATTTCTAAGATGAATAAGGAGAAAGATGTAAACAGATTTTTTTCAAAACTACAAAAGAAAGACATTAAAATGGTACTTGTGTATACCTTTTAATAACCACCCTGGATAATATAGATGATTAAATTTCTCCAATCAAGAGACAATGATTGGCAGATTGGATTTATAAAAAAATCAAGAGTCAGCAAATTATTAGGAGAGTGATGTTCTTACAACATATCTAGACACAGAAAGTGAAGAGATAAAAATAATGGAATTTTAAGCAAATGAAATCTGACATCGCTCTGCCTTTACCCAAGAAAGCAGAGTTGAAAAAAAAAAACTACCCAGAAGAGATAAGGATACCACATGTTGATGAAAATATATGATTGAGAATATGGACACTGGGTGTTCACAGAACTCAATTTTATGAAACAAAGGAAAAAATAAGTCACAGAATGATTATGGGTAACTTCAGCTTTCCTCTCTTTCTTGCAAATCATCCAGAGTCAAACAAATAATCAAGCTTCGTGAAGTCAAAGCTGTAAGAGTTAAATTGCACTATATATAAAAAAGAACTAATTGATATCATCAGAATATTCCATCCAAGGGCAACAGAATACACATTCCTGTCATCAACACATGGAACTTTATTCAACATAGATCACATTTTAGAAATAAGTCTTAACATGCATGAAGTTATTTCCCCTTTTGTGTATTATCAGATTGTAACAGTACAAAACTAGAAATCAACAACAGAATTTATACAAACACATGGAGATTGGATGATATACTGCATTTTAACAAAGGGTTATCAGATAAATCACAAGGAAATGGAGACTTTCTAGAATTAAATGAAAATGGAAGTTCAACTAATATTCTATAGAAATCAGTGAAGTCAGTTTTAGAAAGGAAGCTTATAGCTCTAGGTGCTGTGCTAGATAATTTTACACCAACTTGACACGAGCTAAACTCATTTTGGAAGAGTCAACTTGAGTTGAGAAAATGACCCTTCCAGATTGGCCTGTGGGCAGCCTATGGTGTATTTTCTTGATTGATAATTGACATGGAAGGCACAGGTCACTGTGCCATCCCTGGGTGTGTGGTCCTGGGATGGATAAGGAAGCAGGTTGAGCAAAGCAAGAACTACTCAGTAAGTGCAACCCCCGGCCCCTGTGATCTCTGCATCAGCTCCTGTCTCCAGGTCCCTGCCCAGGATTCCTGCTCTTGCTTCCCTGGATGGTGGACTGAAAAGATGAAAAGTGCAATAAACCCTTTCCTCCTCAAGCTGCTCCTGCTCCCATTTCATTACAGCAATAGAAAACTAAGACAGGACCTACATTATTGTTTTTAAAGAAATAACTCTCAATTTAATGGAGCATATACAGGTTTTATAATAACAGGATTTTATTTTTTTTAATCCAGGGGAAATAGGATTTATTTAGCTTATAACTATGAATCACATAGCATCATTGACAGAACCCAGGGCAAGAAATCAAGGCAGGAGCCTGGAGGCAGAGACTAATGTAGAAACCATAGAAGAGTGTTGCTTAGTTGCTTTCTCTTCCTGGCTTGTTCAGCTAGCTTTCTTTTATGGCCCTGGCCTACCTGCCTATTTATGGCACCTAGTCCTCTTTTTTTCCTATATTCTTTGTTTACATTCCAAATGATTTTCCCTTTCCTGGCTCCCCCCTCCCCATAAGTCCCATAAGCACTCTGCCCTCTGCCCATTCCCCAATCAACCCCCTCCCACTTCTCTGTCCTGGTAATCAACTACAGTGCTGCATCAAGTCTTTCCAGGACCAGGGCCCTCTCCTTCCTTCCTTCTTGGAAATGAGTTGATATGTGAGTTGTGTCTTGGATATTCAGAGATTCTGGGCTAATATCCATTTATCAGTGACTGCATTCTATGTGTGTTCTTTTGTGAATGAGTTACCTCACTTAGGATGGTATTTTCCAGTTCCAACCATTTGCCTAAGAATTTTATGAATTCATTGTTTTTAATTGCTGGGTAGTATTCCATTGTGTAAATATGCCACATTTTCTGTATCCATTCCTCCATTGAGGGACATCTGGGTTCTTTCCAGCTTCTGGCTATTATAAATAAGGCTTTTATGAACATAGTAAAGCATGTGTCCTTATTGCACGCCGGGGAAGCCTCTGGGTATATGCCCAGGAGTGGTATAACAGGGTCCTCTGGAAGTGTCATGTCCAGTTTTCTGAGGAACCGTCAGACTGATTTCCAGAGTGGTTGTACCAACTTGCGGTCCCACCAGCAGTGGAGGAGTGTTCCTCTTTCTCCACATCCTCACCAACACCTGCTGTCTCCTGAGTTTTTAATCATACCCATTCTGACTGGGGTGAGGTGAAATCTCAGGGAAAGAACTCAAAATTCACAGAAAGAAAGAACAAAACTCAGAGCAGAAATAGAAACCAAAAGAACAGTTCAAAGACCTAGCTCTGTCACGCAACTCCTGCTCCAGCTATCATACCTCATCAAAGAGGCTTCTTTTCACAGCACAAAGCATTACAGGAGTCCACAATTACTAAAGATGCAGAGGACCACTAACCATGGGGTGCCCAACCCATGACTGATACATCTATAATAGAATCCCTATACCTAATCCAACATGGAAGAAGAGGAGGCTGATAAAAGCCAGGGTACCAGGATGTCTGGTGTGAGATAGATCATTTACATATGATAGGGAGGATGTACTCACGAAAGCCTCAACAACCTGGTTGCTTAGATAAGACCTGCTCAATGACACCAGCTGGCAAGTTAACATAGATAGAGGAAAATCTCACAAGACTCCATCCCTAGGTAAAACAGTTTAGGCAATTAGTAGTTGCTGAGAAAGGGGGCTTCCATCTCCTCTAGGGACCAGCCCTCTAATAGGTTATTCAGTACTAGCACCTATCACTAAACACATATACATATACATGCAAGAATGATCATTGGATTCAACAAATTGTGTGTGTGTGTGTGTGTGTGTGTGTGTGTGTGTGTGTGTTACAACAATAATAATTAAGCCATGGGTTTGAGAAGGAGTGAAACTTCACAAAGGAACACAGATGGAATGCAGTCACTGATAAGTGGATATTAGCCCAGAAGCTCTGAATACCCAAGACACAATTCACATATCAAATCATTCCCAAGAAGAAGGAAGGAGAGGGCTTTGGTCCTGGAAAGGCTTGATGCAGCAATGTAGGGGATTACCAGGACAGAGAAGTGGGAGGAGGCAAAGGGAAGAAGGCTTATGGGACTTATGGGGAGGGAGGAACTGGGAAAGGGGAAATCATTTGGAATGTAAACAAAGAATATAGAAAATTTTTAAAAAATTTTAAAAAAAGAGAAAGAGTGGCAGACATGGGAGAAGCCAGAGGGGTAGACATGATATAAATATAGTACTCATATATGATGTTCTCAATTTTTTAACTTAATACATAAATAAATTAAAGATCAACAAATAAAGTTGTTGTTTAAAAAAACAGGATTGCAAACCCTTAGCTAAACAAATGAGAGAGGGGTAGGGATCACAAATTAATAACATTAGAGCCTCTAACAGAAATATTACAAAAATATCTCTGAAATGCCTGGGATCTCTAGGACATACTAAAGAACATTATACATCAATGACCTGGGAAATCTAGAACAAGAAAAATTGTAGACATATATTACGCATCACAATTGAGACAAGGGGGTGGTATGAAATGTTAAATTGCCAACAAAGAGATTGAGCACCACGAAAAATCATGCCAGCATGAAATAAACAAGTATAAATGTGCCCTATAGCAGTGGCTGCATTCACAAATGGCAGAAGAAATGCAGGGTGGTACAGGAGCTGTTCAGACATGGCTGCAGAGCAAGACCACCATTTGGGACATGTAGGTTTCAGTTTTGCTTCCTGGCTTTCAAGAAGGGGATGTCAACGGAGATCAACACTAGGGAGGACACATCAACAGGGAAACAAGAAATGAAGAGCAAGAGCCAGCAAAGGCTGCCTTCAATTGGTAAGGTACAAAAATGTGGACTGATCAATTCAGAGTGCAAGTAATGTGGAACATGTGGTTATAGCTGGAAGTCATTGTCCCCTTCTCTGTTGTTTGACAAAACAAACAAACACTGTGAGAAGAAAGCAACTTCATAGCTGTTAGCAACCCTAACTTCAACAACTTTACAAATTATTAGAGAAAGCTTATCCAGATTATTTCCTGCTAGAGCTGAAGATATGGCTCTTCTTCCAGAGGAGCTGGGTTTGATTCCCACCACCCACAATCAGAGCATCTGATGCCCCCTTCAGGCTCCTTGAGTACCAGGTATACACGTGGTATACCAGACGTATATGTAGACAAAAATGCCCATACACATTAAATAACACATGTTGACTATTTCCCCACTGACATTTAATTTAGAAGATGTATTGACTGAGATCTCATGCTAGCCTTCCAGAGTGTTGCTTCAGCCTCTTCCTACAGAAAGACTCATCTTTAGGTACTGGATGGATGTTTTATGTCTTCAACGTTTAAAGGCTCTGAGTTTCTCTTAGGCAAAGTTCCAGAAGACACCATTACTCTGCTCTTATCAGTGGAGGAAGAATTATGATGATTTCTCAGGGGACACAAAGACCTTTCTAACAGGAACCATCCAAAGAAGCCTTTCGTGAGAGGCTTTCTAGAACAGACACTTAGCGGTACAATGGGCAATGTCGTCCATGCACTTGGAACAGGAAGAATAATGGATGTCATGAGCCTGTTCTCCATATAGCATCTTTTAATGAAAGCTGAAGGCAAAACAGCAAAACAGCGCAGCAAATGTGATCATGTGTGAGGCTAAGAGAAGATTATCCAGGCCATGAGTGTCCTCTCCAGTTTGACAATGGAGTGTGGGACAGGAAGAACTGGATATACTATATGGCCTTCCATCAAGTCTTCACAGCATCACTCTTAATTACTCCTTTGGAAATGGGCATCAGATGATTCCAATTCCATCTCTAAGAAGACTGAACAGGAAAATAAAGTTTGTTCAAAATACAGCTAATGCTTTTTTCTAAGAGAATAGAATGGATTAATATCAACATTATGGTCATTAAACAGCTTTCTACCTGGTGGACAATCTTCATCTCTTTTGCTTGGAGTAAATTTGGTCCAAGTGGGCAAGGTCAAATGCAATTTAAGCTAAATCCAGATCTCCTCTCTCTCTCTCTCTCTCTCTCTCTCTCTCTCTCTCTCTCTGTGTGTGTGTGTGTGTGTGTGTGTCTGTGTGTCTGTGTGTCTGTGTGTGTGTATGTGTGTGTGTGTGTGTGTATGAGAGAGAGAGATAAAGAGAGAGAGATGCATTGTTACTGCTTGTAAAATACTAGTAAGACTGAATGGTTTGAACAGTCTAATTTCTCATGGCTTAGGAGACTAGAAGCCTGACGCTCAGGTTCCTGATGTACAGGATTCTGGTAACTCACCATTTGTCCATTGTCACCTTCTTGACCTGTACTCACACACTTTCCTCTCTTCATAAGCAGAGTGAGGTATTCTATTCCTTTTTCTTAATGGGACCATCAACCCTATCTGATTAGGGTTCCACACTTATATCACTTGATCTTAATTATCTCCCCAAAGTCCCTGTTTCCATGTATAGATTGGCTTTCATATAATATTTGTTGTTGTGTGTGGAGTGTAACCTTTCATTCCGCAACACTTTGTTCTTCCCACATCTAGAAACATTCCTTAGCAGTTTTGCTGTACTTCTAGAGGATACAACTTTGTTCTACAGACTGTGTCTCTCCTGTGATATCCAAGTATTTCTGCCAGAGGAATAGAGATATTTTCTATAATGTTCCCAAGAGAATTTCTAAGCATAGTTGGTGAGTCCATATCTCCCAGACAATATTACAGGTGAGAGACAAATCCTCTTTTCCAGAACCTCATCTGCCTTTTGGGCCCAGGAATGAGAACTGGGAGAAAATGGGTTTTATGGGGTTCGCTGGCTTAAGGCTATGATGATAACTTTGGTTTATGTTTCCTATCTTTGACAGATATGTCACTTGGCAAAGGAGATACTATGCTTATTGTATTTCCATCCACTAAATGGCTTAATACCTCAGTAGGAGTTGTTCATATTAATATGGAGTTATTCATCAGATACTTAAAACTTTATGGCTAGAGGTATAAGTGAGGGTATCATGTTTATCTAAAAAGTATGAAAACATGGATTCAGTGCCTCAGCAATGAAAAACAATGCGGATCAAGTACTCACACAAAAACTAACTCTAAAACTATTGTACAGAAACCCAGTCGACCTTGCTGGTGAGAAAGACTACAATTTGGAAACCCTCTGAATATATGTGACCATAATGAAGTTTTACATACTTCATATATAATGAATTTTAACATTCATATATAATTAATACACACATACACACACACACACACACACACACACATATTTCAGATGATTCATTTGACCATAAAAGTTAAAAGCATATACTACAATCCAGGATCCAGAGCAAGAAGTGTCCCTCTATAGAGTTGGTTGGCTGAGCTTTGAGAAAGTGCAAGGTTTAGATTAGTCTACAGGGTGTTGCTGCTAGCCTTGTAAGATAAGAGAGGCCACAGGAATCACTCCAGCACTGGCTGGTGATATAGGTGGGAAAAGCACATAGTTCAAGCCAGAGATGAATTGCACCAGCAGATCTGATGGGACCAAGTTCAGTGCTCTGGCCATGAGATGGCAGTATCTGATCATATAGCAGAGCTCCCCAGTTTTGAGCCACTTTGGCTTGGAGAGAGCCTTGACAAGAATGCTTCAGAGAGAGTTTTTAAGAAATGCAACTGAACAGAGATGGACTCAAAGAGTCAGAGGCCCAGCGGCATTCTCCAGATGCTGCGGGCAGGGAATATTTAGGGAGATGCTGGCCAGGTTTAGCAGACATCAAAGATGATAAACAGAAAGGACCCAGAGAAGGAAGGAGATGCAGAGAGGCTAAATCATAGTGAAGCCAAGCTAAAAGACAAATGAGAACAACAAGTGAAGGTCTCACAGGAAAATCAGTTCAGGAGACTAAGACAGATTCTGTCAGTGGGGAGTTGTAGAACCTCATTTCAAAGCAATAGTGCCTATAAGTATGTTGGCTTCCCCTTCCTCTAAACAAAGACAGTGTTCCAGAATATGCTGAACCATCATATTTAACAGCATGTGAGCAAATCTAGATGGAGCATGCTCCTGTGAATCTGTGTTTTCTCGTTAAGGTATCTGACCTCTTAACCCTACAGTGGGTGAGAGGCTGTGCTCTGGGATGGAGGACAGATAAGACTTCCAGCATCTTCTTTGGAGATGCTTGTCTTGCCTACAGCATATTACTTGGCTCAAATGAGCTACTTCCGGATCTGCTAGATGTAAATGGGGAAGAGCCTATCATAATAAAAAGCACAGTATGTGCTGCAGAAAGACAGTCCAGGCCAATTCTATCAGCAAACTCGGTAAGCACTCCCATGACTATAAGATGTAAGAGGTCCACGTGCATCACAAGTCAGGATTATCCCCATGACAATGATGGTTCTAGGACACAAATCCTGTGAACTTTGGTGATTGGTGTTCAAAATATCTTATTAGCTCACCATATATGTGTTTTTGTACTTCTTAAAGCAGGTTTTATATAATTTTATATATTTCTAATTGATAATAGGTACCCAAGATTCTGTATATCACTGACAAGCTCTAACTGAAGAAACAAGGAAATGATGTGCCTATGATAGCTGCTCTCTCAGTATAACCAACTACAGAACATGAATTGCTCTTGAAGTCTGTCCTAAATGTACAGTATTCATTGTGGACTTTATTTTTCATATCAAGAAGCAAGGTCGGCATTGCCCTCCCTTAATATGAATGATATCCACATTTCAGAATAAGATAGATTAAGTGAAAAGCCCAGAGAGAAGCCTAAAATATGCAGGAAATTAAACAATGGGACAAGCCAGAATCCAAGATCATAAAGAACGTCTCAGTTGTCAGAGTATTAGGAACTAGAGAGGTTTCAGGGATGTCCCAGAGGTAACCACGGAAAGTCCCATAATGGGACCAGAACAAAATAAAAGGTTCTCAGTGATCCCCACACTAGTGTTGGACTTCATGTCACCTCAGTCTCAGGTGTCCATCCTTTGGTCCCCAGACTGTGTGACTTCTGAGTCCCTTAAGCTAAGGAAGCAGCTCACATCTAGATCAATGCATCTCTCTTTATATGCAAATGTTATAGTTTGGATATCCAATGTCCCTCAAATACCTATGTGTTAAGACTCTTGTCCCAGGATGGTGCTACTGAAAGTCCTCTGACTCCATATGGGGTGGAGCATAGAGGGCTGTTCCTAGGTCTTGTGCTTTCAAGGACGATTATGAGGCTCCAGCATGTCCTGTTTCCATTTCTGGCCATGGAATAAGAATCCCTTCACCTATCTGGCATTACTATCCACCCTATGCATCCTGGAAGCACTGAGAGGATTCCGTTCCTGGCAACTCTGAGAAACTTGTAATCTTTCCAGTTGGCATCTCCTGCTGGCTCTTCCTCCTTGTTTGTCTCCCTCTCTCCCCGACTCCTCTCTCTTTCACTCCTGTGTACACTCTCCTTCCAAAGAAGTTCCATATTCTCATGTCACAATTACTTTTAGGGAACTGTTACAGTCTGAATGTCTATCTCTCCTCGAGCCCCCAAGTTAATATGGTATATCCTAAATCCCCAAGACCACGGTGTGAGAAGGCAGGGGTCTTGGAACAGGGTGATTAAGTCATGAGAGCTGACTCCTTAGGAAAGAGATCAGAGGGAGTGAATGTGAAGATAGAGCAGAAAGACAGCCATCTATGACTTAGGGACAAGGGACTCACCAGTAATATCACCAGCGTCTCAGTCTTCAGCATAGTGACACTGGCTGTCTAAAAGCCACACAATTTGCGACACTGTGTCACTGTACAATGGAACCCTACATAAACTGTTATAGGGATATAAGCTATGAAAAGATCTTAGGTCTAAGAGTTCAGGTCATGTAAGGGGGAAAAAACACAAAGGGAAAAAGTATACCAGAACAAAACTGATCTTTACATACAGGGCCAGAGACAAAGACAATTGCTGATATTGAGACTGTCTGTTCACTGTGTTACGATTCCTCCCTTAGTGAAAGAACACACACAAAAAAGTGCCCATAACATATTTAAGCACTGTCACAAACCATCAGTTTATGGTCATGATTTTTCTGTTTTTTCTCATGTGTGTGTGTGTGTGTGTCTGTGTGTGTGTGTGTGTGTGTGTGTGTGTGTGTGTGCATGTGTGTGTGTTGGGTGCATATATGGCTGTGCATCTGGAGGCCTGAGGGTTATGCTGAGACGCTTCCTCAACACTTTATTCCTTATTCATTGAGAGACAGCATTTTATCCTGAAGCTGGGCAGCACAAGCTAGTCTGGCTAGCTGGCTAGCACATTCCCTGGATTCTCCCTCTCACTTTCTGATCCCTAGACTCACAGGTGGGTCACCATTCACCCTGACTTTTACATGGGTTCTGGGGATCCAAATTTCTGTCCTTCTACTTAAACACTGAGCACATAAACCCCAGAGCCATTCCCCAGCCCTGTATAGTTTACTAAGGTTTTTTGTTTTTTAATAACTATACAGCTTGGTGTTGTTTCTTTGTTCTTCCTATAACTGTTCTTTCCTCATTTTTAAAAGGCAACCTTTATAACTAAGCTTATGAAGAGCTCAGGCGATATAAGCTCTGGTTCAGAAGCTGTGGTAGATTTCCTTAGGAAATTATCACTCTGTGTCAGCCACAGAGAAACTCTGTTCAGATCCCCTTTGAAGAATGAACAGAGAAAGCAATTAGCTAATAGGTTGTCTCTGCTATTAGAATATCAACTGGATATTCAGGCACCATCTACATAGTTGGATTACTAAGGTCTACCCGGCCATTTCTGGACAATCAGGAACTTTACTGTATAATATTTGCTCCAGCAGTCCTAAGAGCTGAACAAGATATTATCTACTATGTAAGGTGGCCAAATGTCTTTTCAAACCCAACCCCTTTATTTTTTATGTTCCTCAACAAACCTCTAAATACTTTTTTTTAAAGAAGGGAAAATAGGAGATAATTTATTCTGAGCCAAATTTGGGTGACCATGTTCTGGGACCATGGTTTCTTGTTATCCTTCATGACATGCTCCACCACTGATGTGAAACTTTTATAATCACAGAGCAAAAGAATTCAATAAATCAATGAAATGCACAGAATACATTAGTGTGGAACTAGGCATGTTAGAGGAAGTAAGAAATCTCTGCTGTAGGTTTCAGATGCTATCTAATGACATTCTTGGCATTCTCAGCTTTGAGATTGGTGGAAGCTAATAGTCGGCTCCATTTCAAAGGTTTTACCTGAGAGTCAACAGGATGTTAGATCAGATCCAGAAGCAGATGATCAATGGCCATTAAAGGAACTAAGGATAGCCCAAGATAACATTGGCTCTTGATCTGTAGCATTCCATCTTTCTGCAGTCACCAGGGTTCTAATCCATCAGTAAGTCTGCAGAATTTTCAACACAGATGTGTGGAGTTTTTTTTTCAGTGAACTTGAGTTAATAGTTTCACCAATTGGACAAACCTCACATTTTATACATGTGGAAGCCAAATGTTTTATACCCCATAATGCTAGATAGTAGGAAGACTCTTCCTAGGAGTAATAAACGAGAATATGAGCAGTCAAGAATATAGTATGTAGCAGAGAGATTGAATTGTTAAATAATTCAATCTAATTGAATTATTGTTAAAGTCACTACAGAAAAAAATCTCTTGATGACATTAATATTCATAGGCATCATGAATTGAGGTCTGAGATTTTCCTTGTTTGTACCCCCTACTATGGGATATTATATATTATGTGTGTAAAGCATAGTTGAAGCATATTTAGAATAGTCAAGAAGACAGTATAGCCTGATGAAGTAAAGGTGGCAATGAGGAGAACAGGCATACTAACTAACCAAAAAGACCTTCACCTGTATCATAGACTCTCTTACAAGAATGGTATATTATTCTGTGTCTATGGTTGTCTGTACTTTAAGAAATATTTTATCTGTTAACAAACCTCTTATATTTTTAATTACTTATAATTTACATTTCAGTTTCTGGTTACCAGAGTATTGAACTGACAAAATTGGTATCAAGATTTGTCTGTAAAATCAAAAATACCCATCCATCAAGACCATTAAGGACATAGTGGTAAGAGAGATCTCATCATCAGTACAAACTTAAATAGTTTCTACCTTTTGCAGGCTAGTTACAAACAGTATGAGTAGTTACTGATCTGGGATAATTTCTCTCAATGGGGTAACAAAGTTCATGAAGGTGGATGAGTAGTCAAGAAAGCAGTATTAGAGAAATTAGTATTAGTCTTTTGATTACATCAACATTGTCAAGCTGGTTTACATGCCAGGCTGCATTCAAGGAAGGAATGGCTTCCAGAAAGTTAGGGAAATGTGTGCTACAAGACACGGAAGAGTGAGGGAGAAGAAGAAACAGCTGATGAGGTTTAGGGTGGTTACTACATGAATGAACAAATCCTTTGTTTCATCTCTAGATTGAGGTGACTAGCTCTTTTAATTGTTTGTCGGTGACATAAGATGAAGGAGAAGTGTGCAGAGGTTACTTACAGTGTGATGGAGAAAAGATCAGTTGTAGGCCAGTAGAGAAAGCCTTCAGACCAGCATGTTAATCTGTAATGGAGACAAGGAAAGAATGTCTGGGCACTCTGAAAGGTGCAGTGCAACCATAAAAAAAAAAAAAAAAAAAAAAAAAAAAAAAAAAAAAAAAAAAAAAAAAACTAGGATGGAGTTGGTAGAAGCTCTGAGCAGAAAGTGGTTATTGGATGCCCAGGGCACAGGCCAAGGAAGAACACTGAGGTCCCTGGTCACTTATTACATCAGGTTAATTTTTTCATGTCTATGGTCAAAATACCTAACAGAGACATAGAAACATTTCTTTTGGCTCACAGTTTCAGAAGATTTAATCCATAGATTGTGGCCCTATACTCGAGCAGAACATCAGGGTGGCAGGCATGTGACAGACAGGAGTTATGCACATTATGGTAGATGGGAAGTGGTGAGCAGTAATATACCCCCTATGTACTCACCTCTGGTAACCTGTTTTCTTTGCCCAGGCCCTATCCCAAAAGGTTTCCAGAAATTCTCAAAATTAACACCATCAACTGAAGATAAAGATTCCAAAACATGAGTCTATAAGGGACATTTAGGATACTGATCATAATACCTGTGTTCCCTGTAGGCTGATGTCTAGGTGACAAATTTGAGCAAGAAACATCCTTGACTGAATATATCCACAGTGATCTCACAGCACAGCTGGAATATGCTCCCAAGGTGAGTGAGGGGTTTTGGGGTGCAATGTGTGATTACTTTCTTTCTGAGTCCTTAAATAATGTAGACAGAACAAATGTCAGCAGGTTGCATATACTTACAGCTGGCACTGGAACATATCATAAATTGCAGGCAATGGAATTCTCAAAGCAAGTATAGATTCAGATACTTAGGCAATACAGTCACAATGGCGACCACAGAACACAAAATCACCAGTTGTCTCTGGGAAATTGACAGCATGTGGACATGGGGAAGCACACATATCTCAGAATACAGCCTCTCCCTGAAAAGTACAGGAACAAACTGGGACTCACAAGCTCCACTGTTCATCCAGAGAGGAACTGATGAGTTCAGAAAGAAAGCCCAAGGTTTTTTCCCATTCGTTCATTTATTTATTCACATTACGTCCTGATCACTGTCTCTACCTCCTCCTGGTCCCCATTTCACCCAGTCCCTTCCCCCATACCGCATCTTCTCCTCTTTGAGAGTGTAGGTCCCCATCTCTCATCCCCTTCTCCTCTGAGACGATGGAGCCACACCCCCAGGTATTCCCTGACCTTGACACATCAAGTCTCTGCAGGACTATGTGCATCCTCTCTCATTGAAGTCAAACAAAGCAGCCCAGTTAGGGGAACTGGGTCCACAGACATACAACAGCTTTAGGTACAGCCCCCATTCCAGTTTTGGGGGAACCCACATGAAGACCAAGCTACACATCTGCTACATATGTACAGAGGACCTAGGTCCAGCTGGGTATGCTATTTGGTTGGTGATTCAGTCTCTGAGAACCCCAAAAGATCAAATTTAGTTGACTCTGTTGGTCTTCCTGAGAAGTTTCTATCCCCCTCTGGGGCCCTTGATCAATCCCCAAGCTCCTCTATAAAAGTGTCTGAGCTCCATCCAATGTTCGACTGTGGGTCTCTGCATCTGTTTCAGTAAGCTGCTAGGTGGAGCCTCACAGCAAAGACACAAGACCAACAAGCATTGCACAATCAGCTCTATAAGCAAGCCTAGCCCAGCATCTGTCCTTATCTGTTCAGTCTTATTTATACTCCCTTCAAACATCATGTGTCATTCAAGGGTCTTGCCTCACTACATGTCTTACCTCACCACATACATGTTCTTTAGCTGACATCACTCTGCCAATCAGCTCAAGTCCTTCAGAGTGGCAAGAAACCATGGCTCACCACCAGAAGTTTTCTGGTGCATTTCATTCTATGGAGTCCCAACAAGTGCAACTCAACTACAAAATGTAAGGTGGACCAATGCATGTGTGTTGTTAACGAAGAATCTTTTGTCACATGTCTTTTCATGTGCTTGCTTTAGCAGAACATCCTTTCACCGGTGCCTGCTTCAACAAGCACAACTTCACAAGTCTGCCCAGCAAAACACTACCCAGCACAAGTGACTTTCCAAAGAACCCTTAAGTTCTCACTTCAGTTCACAGCTGCCCCTTTCTCTGGACAATTGATTCTGGACAAGTAGAAATCTAGGGGTCATTATATTACTTGCCTATTCCCTTCACTTTCCAATGAGACCAGACATTGACTAGTGATGGTCTATGAGTACAGAAGACCAGTCCACTTCCATTGGGCAATGCAACTACTTTAATTGTACAAGTTTTGCCTCACAACTTCTGCAGCACCAGAGCAATAAGAACCTGTCCTAGGTGAAATCTTGTCTATCTTCCACACTCACTCTTACTTGTTTTTTATTTCCTTTCTAAGAGGATTTATATCATTAAGCACACAGGAATCTTCATCTTCACTCTGTTTCTAGGGAACTCAAACCAAGACCCAACTCAAACCAGGGATGTGCCTTCCTCAGTCTAAGGACAGGATTGTGACATTGGATGGCTCTCTAGCTGTGTGACAATAAGCACATGGAATAAATATAGTTCTTGGAATTTAAGAACAGAAGGACTGATAAAACTAACTGGAGCTCTTTCTCTTACGCCTTTCGTCCCGATTCCCCCCTCCCCCATTTTTCTCTCCTCTTTCCACGTGGTCATGGCCAGCTCTCATCTCTCTATCTCTTCTTTCTTTACTTCTCTCTTTTTCTTGTCTCGTTTTTCTATAATAAAGCTTTGAAACTATAAAAAAAAAAAACTAACTGGAATAGCTACATTTGACCAAAGAAAGCATAGCCTATACAGTATTTTATGGAGTTGTGAGGTAGGAGGCAAGAGAAAAACAGCCATCTGTTTATATCCTCAGTATCACTGACTTAGAAAACAAAACCACAGACTCAGATATATTAGTCAGTAGTTTCAGAGACAGTACAGGGTTCACATGGCCTCCTTGACACTTTGCATGTATGTGCATGTTTGTGTGCATGTGGGTCTGCATGTGTGTGCATTTGTAGAAGAGAACAACCTTATATGTTTTTCCTTGGATCTCCACCACCTTTTTTTTAAAGACAGGACCTCTTACTGGTCTGGAACTTGCCTGCAATTTACAGGGATCCACATTTCTCTGCCTCCTCTGTGCTAGAATTAAAAGTGTGTATCATGAGACTTTTCTATTTTTTAGAATATAATTTCCAAGTATAAAAGCCAGGTCCTTATGCTTATAAGGCAAACACTTTTCTCACTAAGCTAGGCCCTTTTTCCCGTCCTTGACATTTTGAAAGATTTTTCCATCTAGAGGCCAGCATAGCTACATAGGGGGCAAAGTTAGGCTACAGAGAATGAGATACCTGTACTCTTGTACATACAAGATCAGTACTTGTGTGATTCTGAGGATATGCCTCTCCTAAATTCCGTATCATGGAGGTCTTCATTTGTCTCAACCTAGCCTACAGCACTATAGCCAGATGACAACTGGGTGTGGAAGTTAATATTAGAGGCAGAACTTCAGAAAAGCCTGGGTTCCTAGTTATGTCAAGAACTTGCACAAGTAGCTCTGGATCTACTAGGGAAGAAAGAAGCCTTTGAGAATTGGAATGAGAACATCTAATGAGATAGACTTAAGAATTTTGAATTCACTGATACCCAAAGTCCTTGTTTATAGAAGTTAGTTCAAACCTCTGGTGGAATTCATGATGGAATTCTTCTTGCTTTGAGAAGTTTGATAAAGCCTTCAATAAGACACATGTCTTATAAAACACTTGCCACTTCAGGCTCTGCCTCTACCCAATTCCCTATCTACCAAATGCATAGCTAGGACCAAATATCAGCAGAAGCATCTTGAGGAAGTCCCAGGCCTGTTAAGGTGGGCCAAGAGCCATAGAACCTGCACAAGATGCAAATAGATAGCAGGAAAGAATACTGGGGGTGGCATGAAGAATAGTCAGTCAGGGTTGCAGAAATACAAGCCTGAGTGTATGGACGGTTGTTGAAATGATGCCATTCATCCTTGACCTTGGATTGCAAGTCTGGATGGGACCCCGAGTGAATGGGCTGGGAGAGTTTTTGGAAACTCAATTATGATGATGAAATGAAGTAGAAATGCCAGAACTACTTAAAGGATACTGAGAAAGGAATATTGCTAAAAGACGTGAGGCTGTGATCCACCCTATACTAATTGGTGACATTCCTCAGCAGAACCTAGTGGGATACTAGTTTTTTGCCATTGCCCTAATAAAAATGCTAGTGAAGGTATATTAGCATTGCCAGCAATCTATCCACTATGAACTGAAACAGACAGTAGACATTGTAATAAAATTGAACTCTCTGGCAGCAATGGGGATAATGAGATCCCAGAAGAGCAGAGATCAAGTATCATTGGAACAAAATTTGCATAGTGAGGAAAATGGACAGACTGGTCAGAAGGCTGCCAGGGAAGCCTGACCCCATAGTACTTTGAAGAAGAGTCATGAAACATGATATTCCCAAGAGGATGATGAGAGCACCCAAAGAATGCTTCTTAATATAACTTAAATGTATTTGCATAGACATTTTGCCTGCATGTATGTCTCTCTGTGCACCATATAAGTGCCCAATGCCTGCAGAGGCCATAAGATAGCCTCAGATCCCCTGTAACTGGAATTATAGAAGGTTATGAGCCTGCCATGTAGATGCCATGCGTTGACCTTCCTCTGGAAGAGTAGCCACTGCTTTTAATACTGATCTCTCCAGCTCTGTGAATGAATTTTAATATAGACACTCAATCAAAGGTCATCAACAAGTCGTGAGGAAAACCCGGTATCATCCATGCTCATGGAGAGCTGATGCATTTTGCTGTCCTCGTTATAGTTTATCTCTGGAGTCACTTTTACTATGAGCCTGAGTTGGGTTTGTTACCCAAATTGATAGCCTTTTCCTCAAATTAAACAGCAGTTTCTTTTTTTTTAATTCCATATATTTTTTATTTACATTTCCAATGGTTTCCCCTTTTCTAGACCCCCCACTCCCCGAAAGTCCCATAAGCCCCCTTCTCTCCCCGTCCTCCTACCCACCCCTTCCCATTTCCCCATTCTGGTCTTTCCAGAACAAGGAAAGACCTATACTGCTTCACTGAGTCTTTCCAGAACAAGGGGCCACTCCTCCCTTCTTCTTGTGCCTCATTTGATGTTTGTATTATGTTTTGGGTATTCCAGTTTTCTAGGTTAATATCCACTTATTAGTGAGTGCATACCATGATTCATCTTTTGAGTCTGGGTTACCTCACTTAGTATGATGTTCTCCAGCTCCATCCATTTGCCTACGAATTTCATGAATTCATTGTTTCTAATGGCTGAATAGTACTCCATTGTGTATATATACCACATATATATACCACATTTTTTGCACCCACTCTTCTGTTGAGGGATATCTGGGTTCTTTGCAGCTTCTGGCAATTATAAATAGGGCTGCTATGAACATAGTGGAGCATGTATCTTATTACATGCTGGGGAATCTTTTGGGTATATGCCCAGGAGTGGTATAGCTGGATCTTCTGGAAGTGAGGTGCCTAGTTTTCAGAGGAACCGCCAGACTGATTTCCAGAGTGGTTGTACCAATTTGCAACCCCACCAGCAGTGGAGGAGTGTTCCTCTTTCTCCACATCCTCTCCAACACCTGCTGTCTCCTGAATTTTTAATCTTAGCCATTCTGACTGGTGTAAGGTGAAATCTCAGGGTTGTTTTGATTTGCATTTCCCTAATGACTAATGAAGTTGAGCATTTTTTAAGATGTTTCTCTGCCATCTGAAGTTCTTCAGGTGAGAATTCTTTGTTTAACTCTGTGCCCCATTTTTTAATAGGGTTGTTTGGTTTTCTGGAGTCTAACTTCTTGAGTTCTTTATATATATTCAATATTAGCCCTCTATCTGATGTAGGATTGGTGAATATCTTTTCCCAATTTGTTGGTTGCCAATTTGGCATCCTTTTGATGGTGTCCTTTGCCTTATAGAAACTTTGTAGTTTTATGAGGTCCCATTTGTCAATTCTTGTTCTTAGAGCATATGCTATTGGTGTTCTGTTCAGAAACTTTCTCCCTGTACCGATGTCCTCAAGGGTCTTCCCTAGTTTCTTTTCTATTTACTTCAGAGTGTCTGGCTTTATGTGGAGGTCCTTGATCCATTTGGATTTGAGCTTAGTACAAAGAGACAAGGATGGATCAATTCACATTCTTCTGCACAGCAGTTTCTTTATATTAGAGCCTTACATGTGTGCCCAGATGAGTCATCTCATGTGTAGATGGCTCCCATCTGCCAACTGTTGGATCCTTCTCTAGCTTGCCTTGCTGCTACCAAGTTCTTTCATAGCCTTCCCAAATCACTGAAACCAGTTCCAACTCTTCAATAGATTTGAAGGACATTGGGCTTGTTTAATGTTTTCCTTATGTCTTTGGGGAGGTATAGTCAAATTAGGGTGCAATGCGTGGCTACACAGTGTGAATACAATCTGCAGTATTTAAATAGCAATTTTAGCAAGGTTCCTTTTAGTGACTTTCAATCTGGCTCTTGTGGCATCTGATTTCTGATGTTTAACTAGCACTGTTTTTGATGTAATTCCCTAGATTGGGAAAGAAGTAGCAATGATTGAGGCAGAAATGTGTACAATCAGCAATTGACAAACTGTCATCTGAAAGGACTTGGATAGTCCAAAATTTCGGGTCATTCCCTGTGTTTTTCTTACCAGAAAGTGAGTAGAACTTCCTGATAACCACACCTCCAAGAGTCCCATTCCTGCTGGCAGGCAGAAGGCCTGCAGGACCTGATTCAGCACATTTGTGTTCAGGACCAGATTGAGAGGATCCTTTTGAAATGAGGATTGGAGGGGGACTTCCAAATGCCTTGAAGTTGCTTGGTCTCCTAAGCTAATTATACCACCCTACCAAGCATGTAAAAGAGGAACTAAGCTCATGAAAAAAGAGTGGGATTCACCTCTGGCTTGTGGTGGATTTCTTTGTCCTTTATTCTGAACATATCCTTTCTTCCTTGGTTCTTCTTTTCTCTTAATCCTGTTGTCCCTTTCCCTATTTTAAAAATAAGCAATGCAAATGGTTAGGCTGTCCATCAACCATCCTGATGTATATACACTGTCTACTACTCCTGTTTGGCATACTGGAAAAGAGGCTGTAGTATAGGATAAGGCATCCTGGGTGTTCTACTGAGAGAGCTCTATGACTCTGTAGAACTTCTTAGAGACAAATTGCTTCAGAGAGTTTCTGTGGACAGTGAACTAGTCGAAGTACCACACAGAGTGTTCTATTGTCTTAAGGACAGTTGAAACCAAGTGAAAAAATTTAAATGTAGAAGAATCTTGAGAGGGCTCAAGGAGCTTGCCTGAAGAAATCCAAGTAGCTCCTGAAACTCAGCAAGCAGCTTTTCCCATGCAACTCCTTCTCTTGCATAATGCAAGCCTGTTTGTGTTTGGATGTTCCTATATTGTACCAGGTGACCTCTAGAGCAAATGGATGCATGGCCAAACAGAAAATTCTCAACTCATTTCTAGAATATCATCCCTACTCCAGTCTTCTGAGCACAACTGACCAAGGGAAACTGAGTCAGGACTTTTGTATCATTCCTTTACATTTTTTCCCACTCCCATGAGTCAAATTTTTGGAGCAGAATTCTCTATGCCACAACAGGCTACTTTGTGATATATATATATATATATATATATATATATATATATATATATATATATATATATATAATTTAACTACTGGGGGTGGACAATTTGCTGAAGTCAGTTCTCTTTTTCCACCGTGTTTGTCGCAGAGTTGAAACTAATGTCAGCAGGTTGACAGGCTTGGTGGCAAGCACCTTTACCTGAAGAGCCACTTCTATCCATAGTTAAAAAATGTTCTTATAAGAGAAAGATTCCCAGCTGACATTAGACTGATCTGAACAGACTAATCCTGTATTCTCACTCTGCTCCCCCCTCATTGTCTCCTGTCCCTATACCAGTCACTAGCCACAACAGGGCAACTAGCTGAAATAGGAGTCATCCCTTTGGCCGATTACAGAAGCATCCGCCCTTCAGTTTTTGAGTAATTACTAATGTTACTTTCCATCTGTCGTTATGCAAATTCATCTTCACAGAAATTGATCTTCACAGTTATTTTTTCTTGTTGAAAAAGACATTAATCTCTTCATCAATGGTTTCCTTATTTGTTTAAAAAGACAAGTAAACCAAAAAAGGACTCCTAGTAATGGTAAATATTGGCCATCTTCTGTAACCAAGCAAGGCTTCCAGTAGTGGGAATGGAACACCAACGTGACCATGAAACCTTCTACCTACTACAATCTGCACTGCCTGCAAGATATGCTTGGGCAATAATGGTTCAAAACTAATGGGAATAGCCAACTGTTGACTGGTCTAACTTGAGGCCTATGCCATGATATGGAACCCATACCCAACATGGTCTGGATAGCCCAAAACCAGAAGCTAGATAGCCCAGAGACCTAGGTTAGAACCAAACACAACTAGCAAGAAAAATAAATGTGAGTGAAGTGATTCCTAATTTTATTCTCCTATACCCATAGATCAGTGCCTAGCCCAATCATCATCAGAGAGGCTTCCTCTGGCAGCAGACAAGAACAGATGCAGAGACTCACAGCCAAACATGAGGTGAGGCTCAGGAAAACTCACAGAAGAGAGGTATGAAGAGTTATAGAAGCCAGAGGTGCTGAGAACACCATAAGAACATGGTCCACAGAATTAACTAAGCAGGGCTCACAGGGGCTCACAGAGACTGAAACCTCATTCACGGAGCCTACGTGGGTCTGAGCTAGGTCCTTTACAAATATGTCATGGTTGTTTAGCTTGGAGTTTTTATGGGATGCCTAACAGTAGGAATAGAGGTGTCTCTGACTTTTTACCTGCTCTTTGGACTCTTTTCCTCCTACTGCATTGCCTCATCCACACTTGATATGAGGGTTTGTGCCTAATCTCATTGCATATTGTTATGGCATCTTCAGTTGATATGCCTGGGAAGCTCTTGTTCTCTGAAGGGAAATGGAGGAGCAATGGGTCTGTGGGAAGGGGGGGGTGGAGAAGGGACTAGGAGTGGCTGGAGGGGAAACTGTGATCAGGATGTATGGTATAAGAGAAGAATAAATACAGAGGGAAAATACAGAATGAGTTTTCCTGGTACCCAGCTGGAATTTCAAACCAAGAGATATTTCATTATAAAATCAGGATTCTGACTGCTGCTTCACACTATCTTACTGCATCTAGATGATTGGATGGTCGGAATGTTTACCTCTAAAAAGTCTGTTTAAGGCTAATATCCAATATATATAAAGAACTCAAGAAGTTAGACTCCAGAAAACCGAACAACCCTATTAAAAAATGGGGTACAGAGTTAAACAAAGAATTCTCACCTGAAGAACTTCGGATGGCGGAGAAGCATCTTAAAAAATGCTCAACTTCATTAGTCATTAGGGAAATACAAATCAAAACAACCCTAAGATTTCATCTTACACCAGTCAGAATGGCTAAGATTAAAAATTCAGGAGACAGCAGGTGTTGGAGAGGGTGTGGTGAAAGAGGAACACTCCTCCACTGCTGGTGGGGTTGCAAATTGGTACAACCACTCTGGAAATCAGTCTGGCGGTTCCTCCGAAAACTGGGCACCTCACTTCCAGAAGATCCTGCTATACCACTCCTGGGCATATACCCAGAGGATTCCCCACCATGTAATAAGGATACAAGCTCTACTATGTTCATAGCAGCCCTATTTATAATTGCCAGATGCTGGAAAGAACCCAGGTATCCCTCAACAGAAGAGTGGATGCAAAAAATGTGGTATATCTACACAATGGAGTACTATTCAGCCATTAGAAACAATGAATTCATGAAATTCTTAGGCAAATGGATGGAGCTAGAGAACATCATACTAAATGAGGTAACCCAGACTCAAAAGGTGAATCATGGTATGCACTCACTAATAAGTGGTTATTAACTTAGAAAACTGGAATACCCAAAACATAATCCACACATCAAATGAGATACAAGAAGAAAGGAGGAGTGGTCCCTGGTTCTGGAAAGACTCAGTGAAACAGTATTCGGCAAAACCAGAACGGGGAACTGGGAAGGGGTGGGAGGGAGGACAGGGGAAGAGAAGGGGGCTTATGGGACTTTCGGAGAGGGGGGGGCTAGAAAAAGGGGAAATCACCTGAAATGTAAATAAATTATATCGAATAAAAAAAAATTAAAAAAAAGTCTGTTTAAAGATAGTTATGATATTTAGTAAAATATAATTTCAATTTATGAATGCTGTTAGCTGGTCATTTCCCAAACTGCATTTTTTTTTGCATTTTGTAGATTTTATGATTTCTGTGGTAACACCCTAACAGTCTGTCCCTGTGCTGGAGGACTCTCTGCTGGAGGAATTACCACCATCTCTGCTGTTGAGTCTAGTGTGGTTCTTCCCTTCCCTGTACCCATTCTCTGTCCAAACAGCCATCTTCATTGTAACATATGCAAGAAACTTCTAGACCTTGGAATTGGCTTTCAATGCTTTTCACTTTCCATGGTAACCATGTGACAGGAGAAAATGTGAACCTTAGACAAGGCTAGACTGAGATCTTGCTGCTGGACTTGGCAATCACTCAAGATCCCTGTTACCCAGAGCTGTGTAGAGCCACTCAATAGAAACCTCTGCTGGGCTCAGTGCTGTGCATAGTGCTACCCAGCAGATAACTGTGCTGAGTCCATATCTGGGATGTCTTCATACCACGTGGCAGCATTTTCTCTTAGAACATTCTTTTCCCCAAGTTTTAGCAATGAGCTCCTGAAAGCTGAATTCACATCACAAAGTTATTTCCCATGACATTTTCACAAAATTCTACCATTTTATGATGCAGAAAAGATTCTACCTGACCTGAAAAGGACCAATCAGATATTCTCCAAGGACAAAACCTTGTCAGCACACTGGAGGACAGCATGAAATGGAGCATGTAGATGTAAGTGTGTGGTGGCTGTGTTCTGTCAATAGCCTGGGAGAGCGGAGGTAAATGGTCTGAATGCACAGAAACAGATGGGAAGGTTCTGGAAATTTGCCAGAATCTAGTTCTTATCACTTTTTGAGGTCCAGCAGCTTGAGCATCCTTCTTCCTTTCTAAAAGAAAAAGAAAAAAGAAAGAAAGAAGGAAGGAAGGAAAGGACAGAGGGAGAGAAAGAGAGAGGGAGAAAGAAAGAAAGAAAGAAAGAAAGAAAGAAAGAAAGAAAGAAAGAAAGAAAGAAAGAAAGAAAGAAAGAAAGAAAGAAAGAAAGAGAGGGGGAGGGAGGGAAGGGAGGGAAGGAGGGAAGGAGGGAGGGAGGGAGGGAGGGAGGAAGGGAAAGAAGGAAGGAAGGAAGGAAGGAAGGAAGGAAGGAAGGAAGGAAGGAAGGAAGGAAGGAAGGAAAAATTCCCTTGGAGTTACTCTGCTTCACATTGGAGAGTCATAACTCATGGAGCCAGTTAGGTTTAGGCACAATTTTCCTCTTCATCTTTAATTTCCCATTGTCTTGGATTCCTGTCATCTTGCCAACAGCTGGAGTTGAAACCTTGAATGAAACTGATTTTTGCCCATTTGTTCACCCCAGTTTCCTTCTTGCCCTGCTTGCTTCCCCACCCTTTAAGATATAGTTTTGTCTAAAAATATTGCTCTGGTCACCATTTCTACAACAGAGCAACTCCTTATATTTCTCTAAATAAAATTTTCTATGTATTTCATAACAAAATGAATCTTGACTGAATTTTCTTCCTTTGTTTGAACCAGAATGTGCTAATTTCTTGATTGCTCACTTGAGAAGAGCCTGTCCATTCTTCCAGAAGCCCTCAAGATTTAGAGTAAAGCTGTGTGGCCAACGCCAGGGTCTTTCCATATTGCCTGGCAGGCCATGAACCTTCGCCATCTTGAAATGCTTTTCCTAGGTCTTGTTACTCAAGGCCATCATTGCTCTCATCTTAAAACTACACCCACTCCAGGCTTAGTGGCTCTCACCTTTATTCCCAGCACTCAGGAGGCAGAGATGGGCAGATTTCTGAGTTCAAAGACAGCCTGGTCTATAGAGTGAGTTCTAGGACAGTCAGGGCTACCTTGAGAAACCATGTCTTAGAAAATAAATAAATAAATAAATAAATAAATAAATAAATAAATAAATAAATATTTCCTCCCCCAAACTCCTAAATATATTGAGGACTGGAGGACCCTAATTTGGCCATGACCTTTGACTCCAGTCATCTTAAGCATGTTCGGCATCTCACTGTCCTGTCTTCTAGTCCATCTGAGGGTTTTGTTTGCTTTCTATCCCCTCTGGTTTTCACTTGCACATTTGTGCCAAAATTCTCATTCATCTTTGAGGTAAATACTCTTCTCCCTCATTGTTTCATGATAGAAGCTGATCACACCAAATGTAGTTTCCCTACGTTTCTGCAAGCTAGCTTAAGGTAGCCAAGAAGATACAAAGAAAAGTATGGCAAATGTTTCCTTAACTGATAGAGAGAGGGCAATGAAGAGACCCCACTCTATCGTCCCCACTACTGGATACCCTCATGTGAAGAAGTGGTTCTCCAAGCGCCAGAGATTCTCTTTTAGCTCTGTGTGATATCAAGATGTCCAAAGATGATAGAGGGATAGACAGTGTTCAGCCACTAAACAGTACTGTAGCTACCACCTCTGGGCTTCTTGAGGAAAGTACAACCTAAATGTCAATATCCTGATACTTGTAACTGGACATAAACTTGACATATAACACTGTCAATATAACAACAACCTCAATTAGAAATTAAAGATATGAGCTTTTGCCCTTAGTTTGCTGTAGTGAGAAACTAGCTGTCAAACTAAGAGCCCATTGCCATATTGGATGGCATACTAGGCTGCTGGGTTCTGTGTAAGGAGGTTGCTAGCTGGTGTTACATCCCCAAAGCCCACTTCCATGCAAGCATGTGGTAGATGCTCAATAAAACAGAAAAAAAGAATGGCAGAGAGTGTGAGCTCAGCTCTTGAGTGTCTGAATGCAGAGGAGGGTGCACAAACTTTAGAAGGGTCATCAATTTTATGACTTATTTGTAAAGTGAAATGTATAGTTATATTTAATTAGGAAATTAGCTCTCGGGTTTTTCTTTTTTTTTTTTTCTTTTTTTTTTTTTTGCTTCTTTATGAAAAGCAGGTGTTTGTGAGTTACTATAAGTTTATGTGTATATGTAAGTGTGATTTTGTGTGTGTGTGTGTATGAGAGAGAGAGAGAGGGAGTGAGAGAGAGAGAGGGAGATGGAGGGAGAGGGGGAGGGAGAGGGAGAGCGAGATAGAGAGGGACAGGGAGAAATAGACAGATAGAAACTCAGAATAATATCCTTAGTAACCAATTTCCACTGAATGAATGTCTGGTTTTCAAGATGTGATAAAAAAATTTCAATTAGAAATTAGCACATGTCATGAAGTTATTTTACACACATGTTACAAGATCTAGCATTTCCAGTAAAACTTTGAATTAAATGAAAACATCGCATATTTGTGATAACTCTATAAAACAGAAAGCTAAATCAAATTAATCCCCTATAGTGCTGGAATTCAATTGTTTAGCCAAATTACATACCAATGGTTTCAGCATTGGGAACATCTGGCTGCTGTGAGTGTTTAATGCTATTTGACTTCATTACACTAATGTGGTTAGATAATTCTTATTTTCTTTTGTTTACTTAACATTCACAGCAAACACTGAAATACCACTCTTTATCTAAATCTTAGGAAGAAAAACTGCTAGAGGAAAAGAGGTCTAAGTTGATCATTACTCTGTCTACATTCTTGATGACACATGTTTGTGTCAAAGGATGAAGAGGACAGAAGTTGATGTCACATGTCACATGTCACATGTCTGCTTCAATTGCCCCACCACCACCACCACCATCATCACCACCACCACCACCACCACCACTACTTTTTTTTTTTTTTGAGATGAGGTCTCTCACTGAATCTGGAACTCACTGATTGTGCTAGACTGTCTGACCTGGCCAGCAAACCCCATGGATCTTTCTGTGTCATCTTCTTCAACACTGAAATGACAGGCATGAACCAAAGTACCCAGGTTTTTTAAAACATAACTCAAACACAGGTCTTTGCACTTATGCAGCAAGTATTTTAATGACTGAGCCATTACCAGTGTTCCAAGATCTGAGCTTTCAAAACTATATAATATTCACAATAAAGTTGCAATTTCAAAATGCTGGCTGAGCAACAGCTCTCCTCAATGCTCCCTAATAACCAACTGCTTATGATAGACGTAGGATATATATGGGTTCATCCTACCAGGTCGTGGGTATAAGACATGGTGCATTTACATAGGCAGCAGCAACAACTGCACCAAGGGCCACAGAATCTTAAAGTAGTATACATCAAAATATAAACATTGAGATGCTAATATCTTGATCATTTCCAAGACTAACTAACAAGATATATGAGCAGTGCCGCACAGAGAGCAGAGCATATCCACCTCTTTCCTGTCTGTCTGCAAACTGCCAGGTACAAAAGTGATTAGAAAACATCTGAGGACAGGTGACACACAGACATGTGAGGTATCACTTTGAGTTTTGTCTTTGATCTAGATAGAACACTTAACTTCAGAGGTATCTATTGACTGACTGGCCCCAGGATTCCACCACACTCCACTTTTATGTGGGTCATACCTACTGATGCTTGCTGTACCAAAACTGAAACAGCCCTCCTTGCTACATATAACACATGCTCAAAGAAAGGAAGAAATATTGCATCCTTTCTCTCATTTGTACAATCTAGGTTTTAATATTTATGTGACAAGAACTCGCAAGAGGGACTATTTAGAAGGCAGTAAGGAGCCCTGTCAGTGCTGAGCAAGAGAGATTGAGAGTAAGTGTGAGCATAGGACAGTGATATATAGGCATGGTGATGTCATAATGAAACCCATTATTTAGCTAACATTCTTATTCTAACTAAAACATAGAAAGGCAAGGTTATACTTCCCCTGATCCAAATTCAACAGTCTCTTCCAGCATATTCTTAAAATTAAAGGCTTCTCTCGGGGTGCAGGGAAAGGAAATACTTCCAACAGTCTCTAAGTGAAGGGCATTGTTACATGTTTAAAAGGAATTCTATAACTGTCCTCTGTAAGTAGGCACATGAATTCTGAGTTTTAAATTATCTAAGCACTCCATGGTCTTAGACTGTTATTTCACCAGTAGCATGCACAAAGGAGCTCTCCTCCCTGCTTCCATGTGAAGAGCTGGTAACTAAAGGAGAGAATAACTATTGACTTCAAACTGCAGGCGGCCACCAAAAAGTGTAAATGGCTTAGCCCAAGGGACACAGATTCTGTGACATGTGATTAGAAGTCACAGTTCGAGGGCAGCATGGGTGAAGGAAAGGAAAATGAATCCAGGGACTGGGAAGCATACACAAAGCCAACAGCCACTTGGTAAATTCCAGAAGCTGCTGCTTTGATAGAGAAGATGCCTCTGCAAAGGCCATCTGAGTTGTACCACTAGGCCTTGGAAGAACAGGAAGAGCCTGGAGCTTTCATCTCTTCTTCCCTTGTATCATGTTGCCTGACCCATCTTTGTACTATGGAGTAGAAGCATCACATGTCTGGTTGGGTTCAACTCTGGCCTTAGGGGATATTGTGGCTGCTGCTCTGATGTTGGCCTAGGAGCTGGGTCCCTGGTGAGAATGAGACAACAGAGCCATTTCCATGGAAATTGCAATGGTGACAGGCAGTGAGAATTCACACCTCCAAAGATGTTCAGCTGAGGCTGGGAAAATATCATTCGATTAAAGGGAGAGTTCACACATGAACCTTGTGTCTGCAGAACATAGTGACTCCACTTATGTGCATCTAGGCATTTTCTACTTATCTTAAAAATACATACAGATGAGGAGCTTAGATGAACTAACTAGGAGCCCATCTCAGTGCTATCTTTCCAGCAGCCTCCTTCAAAAGCTACGCTATTTTATTTTCTTTTCAAGAAACCTCCATTATACATTTTTGAAGTTTGGTGACAATAAGGATAAAAATGGATCATCATTTCCTTGAGTTTCTCTTACTATTTTTTTCAATAATTGGTATACTTAGGCCATTGTAGGACTCAAGAAAGGTTCTAAAGTTGGATGCACTCTGCATGGTGATTACTGGTCAAGAGACTCTGTCTCCCCCATTGGTGGTCCATGAAACATCTTTGCTTTGTTGGATGCTTCATAACAGTGTTGACATTTAACTTAATAAGAGAGTTGGAAAATCCCCAAGTGTCATGATGCATCAGGATTTCCCATCTACATACTAGATTTTATAGATTGTAGACAAAGCAATGAGCTTTCTATGGATCCAGGATTCCAATTTTATGTCTGTTTAAAGTGTTTCTTTTATGATAACCCTTCCAAATATAGCAACATGCCAGTTAGAACCTTCTCAGTAAAACCCCTTACCCACTGTTTTATTTTGCCTTAGTACACACCATGATTCAGCATCTATATTCTAATATAATAGAACATGCCACCTCATATTTATTAAATAGCGAGCAAGCATACATGGTCAAATGCCAATTCCCATGAAGCTATTTTTGTTGGCGCTTTATGGGGTATGTGGCACATTGCTTCCAACTTCCTGTTTGCCTACTGCTCCATCCAATTCCAGCCTCCTTTAGATATTTCAACAAGACACATTATCAGATCAATTCTTTTCCATGCATGAAAGCACAACATCTGGCACGAGCATTGCCTTAGCTCCACTCTCCAGCACATTCCTGGCTTGAAGCTGATTACTCAGGCAGAGGATGGTCAGCAGGCCCAGAAGCTGCAGAGGTGGAGGAAACATCTGAAAAATGAGTATCTGACAGCTCCAAGCCTAGAGGCTCAAACTAGGAGGGCTTTACTTTGGTGACAGATGGTTTCCCAGGGAGAGACCTCCCAGCTGCAGCAACTCCACCTGAAGCAAAGACCCTTCACCCAGATCCATCAACTATACCCTAAGGAGAACCCCCCCCCCCACACACACACTTCTTCAATAATTCTATCCCAAGGAGAGAATTGCATAGCTCCACCAATTCTACCCCTACAGACAAGCAACCTTCCCAATTGATGGTGTTACATCACAGATTCTTCATTTCCCCTTTTCAAAATGGAGGTGTCTACCAAGTAAGGGCTACTGATTCTGTCTGGTAATATTACTGGGATTCTAATCTTCTGTTCTTGTGAAGCTGCACACACCAAAAAGACCCTGAAACAATGTAAATGGTCCCGGATGAAGCAGGCCAAATCAGAGATCCAGAAAGGTCCATGCATGGTGAACAGTTAGGGTGAGATTCCAAAGTCACCTGAGGAGGTGTTGGAGAAGTAACTATGTTCTGTTTATCTTTAGGGCCTTGCTTAGAATCATCCTGAGTAACAGAATTTATGAAGCTGGGGTCAGGAATTAAGACAAAACTAGTCCAGTCATCTCAGCCGCCTCTCTGCGAGTTTGTTTTAATGTCTTTGAGGTGAGACAGCCATCTCACCTCAAATACATTCATACAACCTATGTTGTCATTTTATGATGTCATTGTAATTTATTAGTGAGATACATAATGCAAATCTTCAACATTTTCCCTGGCTTGGACAATAATTGAATGACAATTTTGAATGGGCTGATGTTCTTCCTTTGTTTCAGACATACCTCTGGGAAAATGAGAGTACAATTACACACACCCTGGCCAGCACATAAACCTTTAACATTCTCACATTTGCCTATGGGGTGGCAGTTAAACTCTGTCCCTGTCCCATATTGCACCACATCTTCCAGGTCCAAGCTTTGTGACCTTCAGAGCATTATTTCCTGTCACTCCTTCATTTGTACATTTTTGCTGTTGTCGTAGCCAACTGCTATCCTCCCAACTGCGCTTTCCCTGCCTAAAATAAATATTTCTTCTAGTCTCTATTTTGGAATGCTCTACTTAATTATACCCTGGCACAGTGTTATCTTTTTTCAGTAGGAGTCTCCAAGCAAGCTTTCCTCTGTGGTGTCACCCTGGCTCACATGGGTCCATCCTTCTAGGACATGTTCACATGTACACTTGCCCTAGTAACTTCCTTAGGCAGGAACTATCTTATTATCTCTGAATCCCAGGACTATCGCATAGCCTAATACAGAGAAGAAGCTCTTAGTTTTCCAATAAGGAGAGACAATAACCTATGCTGCCCCAACATTGGTTTTCTTACGTAGTTTTCCTTTGCCTCATCAGCAAAGGAATTAAGCCATAAGCATCAATGCTTGCTGAACCAGGGCTCACTGATGTGATCGGTGAATCACAACCAACCACTGAATCAGTGTGGATGGATGTATCTCAGCACGGCTGAGAATGAGAAGTTTATTTCAAGCAATTAGACTTTTTATAAACTTATTAAGACAATATAACGACAGTTGCCATGATATAATGGTGGTTGCAAGCCAAATAGGGTATACATGATTAATGTCTAGCACTATTTATTTAGCCAAGTCTAAATGCTTTGCTGACCTCTAAGGAACACAGAGGGACACATAGGTGGCCTGTATGCTTCATCATCTGAGGGAGTACCTCGGGTTCTTAGGAGATGAATGGCACATAAAATGTCCCAGGAGATTCATGCTCAAACCTTTAAAACACCATGATTCATGCCTCTCAAGACAGCCAGACCAGGCCAACCCCATGATTCCCTGCTGCACAGTTCCATCTTTCTTCTATTTTCTTTTCCTGGAATGACAGAAAACAGGAGGAGTTGGGTCCTGTAAGCTATAGTCTAAATGTTCATATGTTATGTAGAAAGCTCTTCCAAAGTAAAACAGACTCTCCTGGATGGAGGTTCATTAAAACCTTATAAGTAGGATTTATAAGTCCGAGGAAGTGAAGGTTTTCATTAATTCATTTGTGTATTCCCTTTACCACCTAATCACATCCTTACTTTGCTTTCCTCCCATACCTACCCTGTGACATTTTCCCCCTCATTTCCTGCTCCCATTCTCCCCAGAGAAGAAGAGGCACACATCAACCATGATCAAGTAGGCTTTATCCTGGGAATGCAGGGTTGGTTCAATATACGGAAATCCATCAATGCAATCCACTACATAAAAAACTCAAAGAAAAAAACCACATGGTCATTTCATTGGATGCTGAAAAAGCATTTGACAAAATTCAGCATCCTTTCATGCTTTAAAGTCTTGGAAAGAACAGGAATTCAAGGCCCATACCTAAGCATAGCAAAAGCAATATACAACAAACCGGTAGCCAGCATCAAACTAAATGGAGAGAAACTTGAAGCAATCCCACTAAAATCAGGGACTAGACAGGGCTGCCCCCTCTCTCCTTATCTTTTCAATATTGTACTTGAGGTACTAGCTCGGAAAATTCAACAACATAAGGAGATCAAAGGGATACAAATTGGAAAGGAAGAAGTCAAACTATCATTACTTGCAGATGACATGATAGTCTACCTAAGTGACCCAAAAAAACTCCACTAGAGAACTCCTACAGCTGACAAACAACTTCAGCAAAGTGGCAGGTTATAAAATCAACACAAGCAAATCAGTGGCCTTCCTATGCTCAAATGATAAGCAGGCTGAGAAAGAAATTAGGGAGATGACCCCCTTCAATTGTGAAAACAGTATAAAGTATCTTGGGATGATTCTTACCAAACATGTGAAAGATCTTTACGACAAGAACTTCAAGACTCTGAAGAAGGAAATGGAAGAAGTCCTCAAAAAATGGGAAAACCTCCCATTCTCATGAATCGGCAGGACCATTAGAGTTAAAATATTCTATTCCTATCATCTATTTGGTGGCTTGAAATGATCTGTGATTACAGTTCTAGCCAATCTGAAACCCCATTCTGACCTGCTAGGGCAGCAGGCCTGTGAGGGTTATCCATTCCTATTTGTACACAAGTACCACTACCCATAAAATCAATCATCTTAAAACAACAGGTCTATCTTAGGTTTTGTGGCACACACCTTTAATCCATGCCCTCAGGAGTTCAAGGTTGACTGGGTCAGTGAGTTCAAGGCTACCGTCATCTAAATAAAATATTCAAAAACCAGTGAAGCCTATGGAGTGAGGATCTGTCTTATAATTAAACCAGAGCTGAGCAGGGTAGCACAGACCTAAATCTCAAGAGAAGCAGGGGCACCTTTGATGTTGAGGCCAAACTTGACCACAGAGTAGCTTATGGGACATCTAGGGCTCTTAAACAATGAAACTCTGCCCCAAAACAACAAAACAAAGAAACACATAAACAAAGTGTAGTTTACTAGATGGCACAGGTACAATCCTTAAACTAGCATTAGGGAGGTAGTAGCAGGTGAATGACTAAGGTCAAGGTCAGCATGTTTTTCAGACTGAGTTCAGGAAGAAGGAGACATGTTAAACAGACCATCCCTTTAAAAACCAACCAATAAACAAAGAACCAAACAACCCAAAACCAGACAAGCCATCAGGCAAAGCAAAAATTACCCAAAACCCAATTCTAAAAGAAAATCCTCAAGAGAGCTTAAGGTCCAGTGAGATGGCCCAAAGAGCAATAGCACTTGCCGCCCAAGTAAGTGCTGAGTTCAGTAATGGGGCACTCGGGCAGAGAGAAACCACTGTACTTTTGAGTCCTCCCCCATCTACATGCATGCTCTGCTGCTGATACACCAATACGCAAATGAAGCAAGACAGTCATCAAGTACAGAAGAGCATGAGAGCTGATTCAGAAGCAAGAGAGGCAGGGGCACCTTTGATGTTGAGGCCAAACTGGACCACAGAGTAGCTTATGGGACATCTAGGGCTCTTAAACAATGTGGTGAAAGCGTCAGGAGACTGAAGAAGGATGGCTCCAAACTGACTGTAACCTAGACTACATAATGTGATTCTGTCTCACCCAACCAAATACCAATAATTGTAGCTCGGTGGTAAATAGGCAGCTCAGTTTCTTGTGCTGGTTTTCATGAATGAAACCCAGTGAAGGTTCTAATCCCTTTAGTCAAGAGAAAACAAGTTTCTCCAAAGGGCTAGGATGTCTCTTGGGAAAAGCAAGGAGAAATCCATACTGGAAAGAAAGAATTTCAGTGTAAATTGGGTCCAAGGAAAAAGAGACATTGAGCTGGATGGCACTGATGCATAGGGAATTATGGAGCCTAGGGGCTACCACTGACCTTGATAAGTTACTCAGTACTATAGTTCTTAATGGAAGAGTTAAAAGTACCTCTGGTCAAAGATAAAGATAATGACTCATTTTTATTGAGCCTGAAAACTTTCCAGTCTTAGACACAATGTAGGCTTTTGCCAAAACACCCAAGGGTGGGAAAGGAGCTTTGTTCAGGTCCAGGCTTTGTACTCAGTGGGAGGGAATAAATTCCAGATCCTATTATATTCCTGCAAGCTTATTTGGAGAGATTTTTGGTGATTTTCCTGTGTCCCTCTGCGGAGCATGTCCTAGGTGTCCTTGAAGAAGTTCTTGCACAGGGTAGGGCACAGTAGATTCTTATGCTTGGTCTGCATGGTTTCTCCAAGGTGCTAGTGGCCCTGTCCTGGTGACTTTGGCCTTCTGTTGCATGCTTGTCAGAGTAGGAGGTTGGAGAGGCTGGCAGGTTTTCTTGTTTTGGTTTGTTTCTTGTTTGTTTGTTTATGTGACTTCTGACCTTAAGGGTTTCCTCTGGACTTGACTGAGGATGAGATCCTGCTGATAAGCCCTGTTCTTTCTCTGGCCAACATACTCCAGCCCCATTGCTGATCTCGTGCTCTGAGATATTATTCTGGTAGCTTGCTGCCCTCTACCACCAATTCATGTGTAGCAGCTGTTTCACAGTTGTGACCTTAGTATTTAGCCACTCACATCTTCCTTGCACACACAATTCCTTTCTGTTGTCACCCCTGAGCTACACCTGTAGGTACTCGGAAGGAACATTGTGTGACTCAGAACACCTGTTTGATGCCCAAAGCTGTGAGTTACCATTATCTTCCTTGATTGTCAGTTGGATTTAAAAGGCAGAAGCCACAGACTACAGGCTTGGAATCCAATGGAAGTTCTGAGAATGGATTCTCCCATCATTTTCTCCAAAAATTTGGCTGTCACAGGACACTGGCAACAATTAGGCTTGATCCTCAACCTGTGAATATCTGGTAACTTTCTTCCAGATGTGCCTAGTGAGTAATCTCAGGAAAGTTCGTGTGAAATTTGTGCCCGCAACATTCAAGAGTTGCTTCAGGCGAAAGGGAAAGGGTTTGAAGAAGGAAGATTTGAGGAATTCTTGGAACAGATATATTCTTGCTGTCCTTGGTTCCAAGAAAAACGAACGTTAAATGAGAGAACTTGGGAAAGAATTGGTAATTCGCTAATGGCAGCCAAGGCAGATAATATTACTCTCTGCCTCTGGACACTTATAAAGGATATTATAGATGAAGAAGGCTTGGAGGAATTAGATATTATTCAAGAACTTGAGGAATCTCAAGAAGAAAGCCTGCCGGAGAGGACTTCTGCAAAGGAGGACCCTCCCTACTCTAAGTTACAAAAACGCAGAGATAGTGCTGATGAGCCAATTGTAAAAAAGACAGCTCATCCCAAAAAGAGAGCAACTGAATCTCATGGGGAAGAATGGGCCCCTATCTTGCGATCTGCTCTGCCTATGACCTTGATGGCAGGAGACGAGATCCAGAGAGACATGCAATTACAAAAGTTGGAGTTTGAAATTAAATTGCAGAAATTGACTAATGAATTACAGGAGCTAAAAAGGGTGTCAAATACTAGAGAGAACAATAATTCTGAGACCCACCAATCGCTACTAGAAAGAGTGATAAGTCAAGCTCGTGGAGAAGGGCAGGATACGTCAGAAATCTTAGCTTTTCCGGTCCTTGAGATAGAAGACCAGGAAAATGTGATTAGACAATATCAGACTTTGGAATTTAAAGTGATAAAAGAATTAAAGCTAGCTGTAGCTCAGTATGGCCCAACAGCTCCTTTTACACAAGCATTATTGGATACTGTGATAGAGTCAAATTTAACTCCACAGGATTGGAGAACCCTGTGTAAGGCTACCTTGTCGGGAGGAGATTTCTTGCTTTGGAGTTCTGAATGGCATGAGGCTAGCAAAAGAACTGCCACCACAAATACTCAGGCAGGCCATCCAGAATGGAATGCTGATATGTTACTGGGAGAAGGTGTATATGAAGGGAATACTAACCAGATTGGGTTTCCCATCGCAGTGTATGCGCAGATTGCGGTGGCTGCCCGCCATGCTTGGAATCTTTTACCATCAAAGGGAGATCCTAGTGGAAACTTAACAGGTGTCAAACAGGTTCCTGGTGAGCTTTTTCAGGATTTTGTGGATAGATTGCTAAAAACAGCTAATAGAATTTTTGGAAATTCTCAGGCAGAAAATCTGTTGGTTACTCAACTAGCCTACGAAAATGCTAATGCGGCCTGCCGGGAGGCGATCAGACCTCATAGGGAGAAGACAGACTTAGCTGGTTATATTCGTCTCTGTTCTGAAATTGGCCCCTCGTATAATCAGGGTCTATCAATGGCTGCAGCGTTGCAGGGAACCACCATCCAGGGAATACTTTCGCAGAGACAAGGAAATAAAAGGTGTTTTAAATGTGGCAGTCTGGGTCATTTTAAAAGTGATTGCACTGGTAACAGGAGTACTATAAACGGGCAATCAGGTTGTTCACCAGGAACATGTCCTAAGTGTAGAAAAGAAAATCATTGGGTTAAGGAATGCAAGTCCAAAACTAATATTCAAGGCAGACTCGTGTCGGGAAACGGGAGAAGGGGCCCACCCCAGGCCCCGATTCATCCAGGACAGACAGTCTGTGGGGCAACACAGCTGCTGCCGAGCCAAGAAAATCTATCTTCGAGCTCACCAGAGCAACACCAGGGAGCGCTGGACTGGATCTCTCCAGTATATTCCATGCTGTATTAACCCCAGAAATGGGCGTCCAGATCCTGCCTACAGGAGTTTTTGGACCATTACCTGAAGGAGCTTGGGGATTACTGCTAGGACGAAGCAGTTCTACCATAAAGGGACTGCAGATTTATCCAGGTGTCATAGACAGTGACTATGAGGGAGAAATAAAAATTATGGCTGCTTCCCCTCATGGTGTTATAACTATACCTGCTAACCAAAGAATTGCTCAGCTTGTCTTGGTTCCTCTACATCTACTGCCTTCCAAATTCGTTAAAGATAAAAGAGGAAAAGAAGGCTTTGGCTCCTCCGGAGTGTATTGGGTTCAATCTATCACCAATAAAAGACCTAACCTTAAATTGACTATTGAAGGAAAGAGTTTTGAAGGATTAATAGATACGGGAGCTGATGTAACAATTATTAAAGGACAAGATTGGGCGTGTAGCTGGCCATTGACGGAGACACTTACGCATCTCCAAGGCATCGGATATGCTAATAATTCAAAACAGAGCGCGAGACTTCTAACTTGGAAAGATGAAGAGGGAAATTCAGGGCAAAGCCGGCCTTATGTTATGCAAAACTTGCCTACTACCCTTTGGTGTAGAGACCTTCTGTCACAAATGAATTTGATTATGTGTAGTCCCAATGAAATTGTCTCTAGGCAAGAGCTAGAGCAAGAATCTTTGCCTGCTCAGGGTCTTGGGAAAGGCCCCCAGCCAAACCCTAACTCTAGAAGTCTGGGGCATTTTCGGTAATGGCCACTATCTTGCCTGCATCCCACGCCGATAAAATTCAATGGCTTAATGATAATCCTGTGTGGGTTGATCAGTGGTCTTTATCTAAAGAAAAAATGGAAGCCGCCTCTTTGCTAGTGCAGGAACAATTGAAGGCGGGACATTTAAAAGAGTCTCTATCTCCATGGAACACACCAATATTTGTTATTTAAAAAAAAATCCGTCAAGGAAGAAATAAAGAAATAAATTAAAGACTTTTTAGAACACAATGAAAATGAAAACACAACATACCCAAATCTATGGGACACAATGAAAGCAGTGCTAAGAGGAAAACTCATAGCCCTGAGTGCCTCCAAAAAGAAAATGGAGAGAGCATACATTACCAGCTTAATGACACACCTGAAAGCCCTAGAACAAAAAGAAGCTATTTCACCCAGGAGGAGTAGAAGGCAGGAAATCATCAAACTCAGGGCCGAAATCAATCAAGTAGAAACAAAGAGAACCATACAAAAAAATCAACAAACCCAGTAGCTGGTTCTTTGAGAAAATCAACAAGATAGATAAACCCTTAGACAGACTGACCAAAGGGCACAGAGAAAGTATCCAAATTAACAAACTTAGAAATGAAAAGGGAGATATAACAACAGAAACTGAGGAAATCCAAAAAATCATCAGATCCTACTACAAGAGCCTGTATTCAACACAACTGGAGAATCTGGAGGAAATGGAAAATTTCCTTGACAGATACCAAATCCCAAAATTAAATCAGGACCAACTAGACCATCTAAACAGTCCCATAATGCCTAAAGAAATAGAAGGAGTCATAGAAAGTCTTCCAACCAAAAAAGGCACAGGACCAGATGGCTTCAGTGCAGAATTCTACCAGACCTTCAAAGAAGAGTTAACACCAATACTCTTCAAACTATTCCACAAAATAGAAACAGAAGGAACACTGCCCAATTCCTTCTACGAAGCCACAATTACGCTGATACCAAAGCCACACAAAGATCCAACAAAGAAAGAGAACTTCAGACCAATTTCCCTTATGAACATCGATGCAAAAATACTCAATAAAATTCTTGCCAACCGAATCCAAGAAAATATCAAAATGATCATCCACCATGATCAAGTAGGCTTTATCCCGGGAATGCAGGGTTGGTTCAATATACGGAAATCCATCAATACAATCCACTACATAAACAAACTCAAAGAACAAAACCACATGGTCATTTCATTGGATGCTGAAAAAGCATTTGACAAAATTCAGCATCCTTTCATGCTTAAAGTCTTGGAGAGAACAGGAATTCAAGGCCCATACCTAAACATAGCAAAAGCAATATACAGCAAACCAGTAGCCAGCATCAAACTAAATGGAGAGAAACTTGAAGCAATCCCACTGAAATCAGGGACCAGACAAGGCTGCCCCCTTTCTCCTTATCTTTTCACTATTGTACTTGAGGTACTAGCTCGGGCAATTCAACAACATAAGGAGGTCAAAGGGATACAAATTGGAAAGGAAGAAGTCAAACTATCATTATTTGCAGACGACATGATCGTCTACCTAAGTGACCCAAAGAACTCCACTAGAGAGCTCCTATAGCTGATAAACAACTTCAGCAAAGTGGCAGGTTATAAAATCAACTCAAGCCAATCAGTGGCCTTCCTATACTCAAAGGATAAGCAGGCTGAGAAAGAAATTAGGGAAATGACCCCCTTCACAATAGCCACAAACAGTATAAAGTATCTTGGGGTGACTCTTACCAAACATGTGAAAGATCTGTATGACAAGAACTTCAAGACTCTGAAGAAGGAAATGAAAGAAGACCTCAAAAAATGGGAAAACCTCCCATGCTCATGGATCGGTAGAATCAATATAGTTAAAATGGCCATTTTGCCTAAAGGACTATACAGATTCAATGCAATACCCATCAAAATCCCAACTCAATTCTTCACAGAGTTAGAAAGAGCAATTACCAAATTCATCTGGAACAACAAAAAACCCAGGATAGCTAAAACTATTCTCAGCAACAAATAAAATCTGGGGGAATCAGTATCCCTGACCTCAAGCAATACTACAGAGCAATAGTGTTAAAAACTGCATGGTATTGGTACAGTGACAGGCAGGAGGATCAATGGAACAGGATTGAAGATCCAGAAATGAACCCACACACCTATGGCCACTTGATCCTCGACAAAGAGGCTGAAAACATCCAATGGAAAAAAGATAGCCTTTTCAACAAATGGTGCTGGTTCAACTGGAGGTCAGCATGCAGAAGAATGCTAATTGATCCATCCTTGTCTCCTTGTACTAAGCTCAAATCCAAATGGATCAAGGACCTCCACATAAAGCCAGACACTCTGAAGCTAATAGAAAAGAAACTGGGGAAGACTCTTGAGGACATCGGTACAAGGAGAAAGTTTCTGAACAGAACAGCAATAGCGTATGCTCTAAGAGCAAGAATTGACAAATGGGACCTCATAAAATTACAAAGTTTCTGTAAGGCAAAGGACACTATCAAGAGGACAAATCGGCAACCAACAAATTGGGAAAAGATCTTCACCAATCCTACATCAGATAGAGGGCTAATATCCAATATATATAAAGAACTCAAGAAGTTAGACTCCAGAAAACCGAACAACCCTATTAAAAAATGGGGTACAGAGTTAAACAAAGAATTCTCACCTGAAGAACTTTGGATGGCGGAGAAGCATCTTAAAAAATGCTCAACTTCATTAGTCATTAGGGAAATGCAAATCAAAACAACCCTAAGATTTCATCTTACACCTGTCAGAATGGCTAAGATTAAAAATTCAGGAGACAGCAGGTGTTGGAGAGGGTGTGGAGAAAGAGGAACACTCCTCCACTGCTGGTGGGGTTGCAAATTGGTACAACCACTCTAGAAATCAGTCTGGCGGTTCCTCCGAAAACTGGGCACCTCACTTCCAGAAGATCCTGCTATACCACTCCTGGGCATATACCCAGAAGACTCCCCTCCATGTAGTAAGGATACATGCTCTACTATGTTCATAGCAGCCCTATTTATAATTGCGAGATGCTGGAAAGAACCCAGGTATCCTTCAACAGAAGAGTGGATGCAAAAAATGTGGTATATCTACACAATGGAGTACTATTCAGCCATTAGAAACAATGAATTCATGAAATTCTTAGGCAAATGGTTGGAGCTAGAGAATATCATACTAAGTGAGGTAACCCAGACTCAAAAGGTGAATCATGGTATGCACTCACTAATAAGTGGATATTAACCTAGAAAACTGGAATACCCAAAACATAATCCAAACATCAAATGAGGTACAAGAAGAAAGGAGGAGTGGCCCCTGGTTCTGGAAAGACTCAGTGAAACAGTATTCGGCAAAACCAGAACGGGGAAGTGGGAAGGGGTGGGTGGGAGGACAGGGGAAGAGAACGGGGCTTACGGGACTTTCGGGGAGTGGGGGGGCTAGAAAAGGGGAAATCATTTGAAATGTAAATAAATTATATCGAATAAAAAATTTAAAAAAAAATCCGGTAAATGGAGATTGTTACAAGGTTTAAGAAAGGTTAATGAAACTATGTTGTCCATGGGAACTTTACAAGCTGGTCTTCCATCCCCCGCGGCTATTCCTAAATGATTTCATAAAATAGTCATAGATTTAAAAGATTGTTTCTTTACTATTCCATTGCATCCTGAGGATTGCAAAAGATTCGCGTTCAGCGTTCCTTCTATTAACTTCATAGAACCTATGAAAAGATACCAATGGACAGTTCTTCCTCAGGGCATGGCTAACAGTCCGGCTTTATGCCAGAAGTTTGTAGCACAGGCCATTCAGCCTGTAAGACAAAAATGGCCAGATATTTACTTTATCCATTTCACAGATGATTTTCTAATTGCAGGAAAAAATCCTCAGACTTTGCTTTTATGTTTTAAAGATTTACAACAAGCTTTAGCCGCTAAAGGATTGCAAATAGCACCAGAGAAGATGCAGACCCAGGATCCGTATAATTATCTGGGTTTTAATCTTACAGACCAAGCAATTTTTTCCCAGAAGATAATTATCCGCAGGGACAATTTAAAAACTTTAAATGATTTTCAGAAGTTATTGGGTGACATTAACTGGCTTCGGCCATATTTAAAGCTTACTACAGGAGAATTACAACCTTTATTTGAAATTCTAAAGGGGAACGCTGATCCTACATCCCCTAGATTATTAACTTCAGAAGGACTTTTGGCTTTACAGACAGTGGAGAAAGCTATTGAAAATCAATTTGTTACCTATATAGATTATTCTTTACCTTTGCATCTGCTAATTTTTAATATGACTCACTCGCCTACAGGTTTATTATGGCAAAAGGCTCCTCTGATGTGGATTCATTAGAGGGTGTCTTCAAGGCGTAATATCTTGCCATATTGTGAGGCAGTGGCCCAAGTAATTGTGCTTGGAAGAAAGCAGGCTCTAACTTATTTTGGCAAAGAACCAGATGTTATTATACAGCCCTACAGTGTAAATCAGGATGATTGGTTAAAACAGCATAGCACAGATTGGTTGCTTGCTCAACTAGGCTTTGAAGGGACTATAGATAACCATTATCCTCAAGACAAATTGATAAAGTTTTTAAATATGCATGAGGTTGTATTTCCTAAAATGACATCTTTACAGCTGTTGCATAATGCTCTCTTAATTTTCACAGACGGCTCTTCCAAAGGAAGAGCCGGATATCGTATTAATAATCAACAGGTAGTCGTAGAGACCCCTGGGCTTTCTGCTCAGTTATCAGAGCTGACAGCGGTGTTGTGTGTCTTTCAATCTATAAATAGTACTTTTAATCTCTTTACTGACAGTGCTTATGTTACATTTTCTTTACCACAATTAGAAACTTGTGGCACATTTAATTTTAATACGCCAGCTGGATCCTTGTTTTCACAGTTGCAAAGTATCATTCTTGCTAGGAAAAATCCCTTTTATATTGGCCATATACAAGCCCACTCAGGTCTTCCTGGACCTTTGGCTCAGGGTAATGAGTGCATTGACAAAGCTCTCATAGGACAAGCTTTGGCTTTAACACCTATAGAATTGGCGAGACGTGATCATGATAAATTTCATCTTTCTAGCCATACATTGAGACTCCGTCATAAGATCACAAAGGAGCAAGCAAGAATGATTGTAAAACAATGCCCTAATTATCTCACTTTAGCATCAGTGCCCCACTTAGGGGTTAATCCACCTGGCCTTATGCCCAATCAAATTTGCCAAATGGATGTAACTCACTATGCAGAATTTGGGAAATTAAAATTTATACATGATTGCATTGATACGTGCTCGGGACTCATTTTTGCCTCCCTGCATTTGGGAGAAGCCTCTAAAAATGTAATTGATCATTGTTTACAAGCTTTTAATACCATGGGATTACCCAAAGTCATTAAGATAGACAATGGACCAGCCTATACTGGTAAGAACTTTATCTCATTTTGCAAGGAATTTAATATAAAACTTAAAATTGGAATTCCTTATAATCCAATGGGTCAAGGAATCGTAGAGCATGCTCACCGCACCCTTAAAAACTGGGTTCTTAAAACTAAGAAGGGGAACCTATACCGCCCTAGGTCCCCTAAATCACATCTTGCCTTTGTCTTATTTGTTTTAAATTTTCTCCAAATGGATGCTAAAGGTCAGTCTGCAGCAGACCGACACTGGCACCCAGCTACTTCCAATTCCTACGCCATGGTTAAGTGGCCGGACCCTTTAACTAATACATGGAATGGTCCAGACCCCGTTTTAATCTGCGGGAGAGTGTCCGTCTGCATTTTTTCTCAGGGAGAAGATGGTGCACGCTGGCTGCCAGAGAGATTGGTCCGACAGGTAAACACACCCTAAAAGCTGCTGGTAAGTATAATTAATTCAAAAGGCTTTCCCTAAGCCGCTTCCCATTTACTTGCAAAGTAAGGTTACTTTGTGTTCTTGCAAATTAAGTTGCAAGCCAGGCTTCTTGCCTGAAGACACTAATTTTCAATCAAACTAAACGTCTTGGGCCTTCTGATACTGACAAAACAGGTTTTTTTTTCTCTTAATCTCCTTTTATATTTCAAGCAGATAACACCCAGAAGATAAGCTCCTCCAGCAATGGCCGCCAGGTTGGGGATGGGTGGTTATTATAGCCAGCCAGCTCATATCCACAGAGCATTTACTTTACCAGTGGATCCTCAAAAATGAGGCTGCATAGTATTCGGAACTATGCATGTTTGTTAATATAACAAACATGGGCATCAGTTTGAGGCGAGAGGCAAGGCACTGCAAGGGAAAAGGAAAAAATCCTTTCTCCGAATTTCCCTGAAAAGCACGTCCAGCTGCATGGCGGTTGACATTGAGAGACTGTCCTTAAATTATTAAGGCAGTCTATTCCCGCCCCCCCCCCCCCGGGAAAAGATGTCATTAACATTTAAGGGGGTTGGACCTCTGTTTTCCCTCACTGGTCTAAAAGCCCATCATCCATTGGATGAATATACTTATATCCACTGAGTTGTTAAAAATTAATAATTAAGGGGGAATTGTCTCTTCCCCCAGAACATTAAGCTGGCTGGCAACCCCCACTCTTCTGATGGGTTACCTCCAGCCTTTGTTCCTTGGAACAATAAGGCACCTTTACCTTGACTACCAACATTGCCTCAAGGCGGTTTCATCTGGGACCCAGCAGAGACCCTGCCAGACTGGAAGCAGGCGACCCGCTGAGATTTGGAGCCAAAAACTTCTCGGCCTGCCTTTTGATGTGACCAGCTTCTGGGAGGAGTTGCGTTATTCCCCTAAGACTATAAATCTTGACATAGAAATATTAAAGTTAGTCTTGACCAACACTGTCGCATTGACTCAATCTCTCTTTACGCCGCCTTCCCATCACCCTCTGAATTCTCTTCCAGGTAACCCGGTTCATATGTGGCCGCATACAATCAACAATTTTCCTTATCCACTCTTCAGTGAGAGACAGGTGATATGCTAACATTTTCTGGTTATTATGAATAAAAGTGCTATGAATGAAGTGGAGTAAGTGTCCTTGTGCTATGGCAGAACAAGCTTTGAGTTTATGAGCAGGAATTGTATAACTGGGCATTGAAGTAGAATTATTTGTGATAATCACCCAGCTTGATTTCCAAATATGGTGTGCAAATTTACACACTCACCAGAAATGCAAGATTGTCTCCCTTGCTCCAAATACACACCTGCATGTGCTGTCATTTCAGTTTTTATCTTAGCCATGCTCATGTGTATAGGAAGGAATCTCAGACTCCTTACAATTTGCATTTTCCTAGGAATGTTGGATAGTTCCTTAAGTACATCCTGGCAATTAGAGTTTTCCTGTTGAAAATTCTTTGTTGAATTCTGTACTCCATTTTTTATTTTACATGGGTATTGGGAATTTGATGTACAATCCTTAAAACTAGCATTAGGGAGGTAGTAGCAGGTGAACGACTAAGGTCAAGGTCAGCATGTTGTTCATACTGAGTTCATGAAGAAGGAGACATGTTAAACAGACCATCCCTTTCAAAAACCAACCAAATAACCAAACAACCAAACAACCCAAAACCAGACAAGCAATCAAGCAAAGCAAAAATTACCCAAAACACAATTCTAAAAGAAAATCCTCCAGAGAGCTTAAGGTCCAGTGAGATGGCCCAAAGCGCAATAGCACTTGCCGCCCAAGTAACTGCTGAGTTCAGTAATGGGGCCCTCGGGTGGAAGGAGATAAACCACTGCAGTTTTGAGTCCTCCCCCATCTACACGCATGCTCTGCTGCTGGTACACCAATACGCAAATGAAGCAAGACAGTTCTCAAGTACAGAACAGCATGAGAGCTGATCCAGGAAGGTGGTGAAAGCTTCAGGAGACTGAAGAAGGATGGCTCCAAACTGACTCTAACCTAGCCGACATAATGTGATTCTGTTTCACCCAACCAAATACCAATAATTGTAGCTCAGTGGTAAAAGGGCAGCTCAGTCTCTTGTCCTAGTTTTCATGAATGAAACCCAGTGAAGGTTTTTATCCCGTTGGTCAAGAGAAAACAGGTTTCTCCAAAGAGCTAAGGATGTCTCTTGGGAAAAGCAAGGAGAAATCCATACTGGAAAGAAAGAATTTCAGTGTAAATTGGGTCCAAGCTAAAAGAGACATTGAGCTGGATGGCACTGATGCACAGGGAATTATGGAGCCTAGGGGCTACCACTGAGCTTGATAAGTTACTCAGCACTATAGTTCTTAATGGAAGAGTTAAAAGTACCTCTGGTCAAAGATAAAGATAATGACTCATTTTTACTGCGCCTGATAAATTTCCAGCCTTAGACACAATGTAGGCTTTTGCCAAAACACCCAAGGGTGGGAAAGGGGCTTTGTTCAGGTCCAGTCTTTGTACTCAGTGGGAGGGAATAGATTCCAGATCCTATTATATTCCTGCAAGCTTATTTGGAGAGATTTTCTGTGATTGATCTGTGTCCCTCTGCGGAGCATGTCCTGGGTGTCCTTGAAGAAGTTCATGCAAAGGGTGGGGCACAGTAGATTCTTATGTTTGGTCTGCATGGTTTCTCCAAAGTGCTAGGAGCCCTGTCCTGGTGACTTTGGCCTTCTGTTGCATGATTGTCAGAGTAGGAGGTTGGGGAGCCTGGCAGGTTTTCTTGTTTTGGTTTGTTTCTTGTTTGTTTGTTTATGTGACTTCTGCCCTTGAGGGTTTCCTCTGGACTTGACTGAGGTTGCGATCCTGCTGCTAAGCCCTGTTCTTTCTCTGGCCAACATACCCCAGCCCCTTTGCTGATCTGGTGCTCTGAGATATTATTCTGGTAGCTTGCTGCCCTCTACCACCAATGAATGTGTAGCAGCTGCTTCACAGTTGTGACCTTAGAATTTAGCCACTCACATCTTCCTTGCACACACAATTCCTTTCTGTTGTCACCCCTGAGCTACACCTGTAGGAACTTGGAAGGAACATTGTGTGACTCAGAACACCTGTTTGCTGCCCAAAGCTGTGAGCTACCATTAACTTCCTTGATTGTCAATTGGATTTAACAGGCAGAAGCCACAGACTACAGGCTTGGAATCCAGTGGAACTTCTGCGAACGGCTTCTCCCAACATTTTCTTCAGAAATTTGGCTATCACAGGACACTGGCAACAATTAGGCTTGATCCTCAACCTGTGAATATCTGGTAACTTTCTTCCAGAAGTGCCTAGTGAGTAATCTCAGGGGCAGGCTTGCCAGTTCTAAGGTTGTGAAGAAACTGTCCTTAAGACTGGGGCTCACCTTAAGGAGTCACTGGCCTTCTCCATGTTGCAGGTGCTCTCATAATCAAGAGTGATACAGCTCACAACCTTCAAGTTTCTAGGACTGTACTATATTATTTCTCACATTTGGATACTGAGATCCTTTCCTGTATTGAACCCCAGCACTAATTTTATGGCTGCCTAGATGAAAGAGTTTCCATCTATAACCTAGGCTACATGCAAAGTAAAGAGTCCATACCTCTGCATCCTTGTGTGGTAAGAGCCTTTTACCTGTCTAGCTCCTGTCTTGTTGGCTTATCTGTAGACTATGTGCCAAGCTGATCCTTGATCATGTTTACCTCATATTTACTGAATGTATGGTTCAGCAGTTAAGAGCACTGGGGATACAGGACACAGAAGCTGCAACATATAAGCAGGCAAATGAACCGCATGTATTCGTTAGAGAATCCAGTACTCTAAAATGCTCAGTTATATTTCCATCCCCTTTACATTGCTTTTCCTTTACTAAAAATAATTCTTTCATAAAATGTGTTGTAACCCAAGGAGAATGAAGGAGAAGGCCCTGGTCCTGGAAAGGCTCAATACAGCAGTGTAGGGGAATATCAGGACAAGGATAAAGGAGGGGTTCGATTGGGGAACAGGGTGAGGGAAGAGGTCTAATGGGACTTTTGGGAGGGGGTGATCCAGGCAAGGAGAAAACATTTGAAATTTAAATAAAGGCCAGACAATGATGGAGCACTCCTTTAATCCCAGGACCTGGGAGGCAGAGGCACGCAGATTTCTGAGTTCTTGGCCAGCCTGGTCTTCAGAGTGCATTCCAGGACAGCCATGGCTCTACAAAGAAACCCTGTCTTGATAAAAACAAATCCAAAGCCCTCCCCCAAAAAGAAATGTAAATAAAGAATACATCTAATTTTTAAAAAAAGAAAAGAAAAGAGAGGAAAAAGAAAAAAATGTGCAGTGGGCAGAGAGTAAAATAAAATAAATATAAACTTAGCTATTTATATATGTAGCATGATGTCTGACTGAAACAACATTGTTTGAATAATTTACATATGTTAATTATCAGGTATAAGTATATACTAACAGTAGCCACAAAGCTTCACAATCCTCCTTACTTTACTGTATATCAAAATTAGCATATTTAATGATTTTTAGTGTAAATATGAGGCTTAAGAAACCATGTTGCTACCATCTTTCAGATAGAATGTGTTTCTATTTAGTTTGCAGTAGGCAACATTTAACTGTGAAACATATCTAGCTCCCTATCTATCTTTTCTTTGGGTTTTCATTAATTCAATTGTGTATTCGCTTTACCACCTGATCACATCCTGAAGTTGCTTTCTTCACATATCTACCCTGTGACTCTTTCCCCCACATTTCCTGCTCCCATTCTCCCCAGAGAAGAAGAGGCACACATGCCCTACCCCCAGCAGTTTCCACAATGCCCTGGCACACCAATTTACATCAGCTCTAAATACATCCGTGCCCACTGGGGCCAGACAAGGAAGCCCAGCTAGGGGAAAAGTTTCCCATGGAAGGCCATGAAGTTGAATAAGAGAAACCCTGCTGTCTGGTTTTTATGAGACATGCAATAAGCCCAAGATTCGCATCTGCTCCATATGTCCAGGGAGCCTAGGTCTAGACCTTGCATGCTCTTTGATGGTGGGTGGTTCAGTCTCTGATAAACCCCAATGAGTCCAGGAAACTTGGTTCTCTTGATCTCCTTGTGGTAAATTGACACCATCTGACTCCCTCAATCCTCCTCTTAACTTTTCCCCAACTCTCTCTGAATTCTGCCTAATGTTTTGCTGTGCATATCCTCCTGGTGCCACCAGATGCTGGATGAAGATTCTTGTATGACAGTTATGCTAGGATTCTGTTCTTAAGCACAACCAAGTATCATCAAGAGTGTAAGAGTTTGGCTTTCTGACATGGGTTAATCCTCATGTTTCTCCAGTCTATAGTTGACTATTCTTTCAAACTCAGCTCCAGGTTTATACCTGCACATATTGTAGGCAGGGAAAATTTTAGATGGAAGGTTTTGTTGGTGGGTTGGTGTTACCTTCCCCCCCACTGGAAATCCTGCCTGACTACAGGAAGTGGCCACTTTCAGTCTCCCTATCCCCAGCTCCTGAGTTTCCAGCCAAGGTCACTCCCATATACTCCCAGGAGCCTGCCCCATCCTGTGTGTCTGTCTTGTACCTGAGATGCCCCCAAATGGATTGTATTTCTCTCTCCCAGCACAGTGGAGGCAGCTCCTCCCAACACACTTGATTTCCATACCTCTCTTTGTGTCCCATACCTGCACCCATACAGTTCCCTCTGATCAACCACTAGTAATATACATTCTATTTACCTTACCTAGTGAGATTCAATCATCTTACCTAGGGCCCTAATCTTACTTAGTTTCTTTGAGTGTTTGGATTGTAGCATGCTTTTCCTGTAGTCTATGGGTAATATCCATGTATTAGTGAGTACATAGCATGCACATTCTTCTGGGTCACAATGACCTCACTAAGAATGGATATTTTCGAGTTCTATCTATTTGCCTGAAAATTGCATTATAAACCTTATTTTTAATATATGATTAGTATTCTATGACAGAAATGTACATGATTTTCCTTATCCACTCTTCAGTGAGAGACAGGTGGTGTGCTAACAGTTTCTGGTTATTATGAATAAAGGTGCTATGAATGAAGTTGAGCAAGTGTCCTTGTGCTATGGCAGAACAAGTTTTGAGTTTATGGCCAGGAATTGTGTACCTGGGCCTTGAAGTAGAATTATTTGTGATAATCACCCAGCTTGATTTCCAAATATGCTGTGCACATTTACACACTCACCAGTAATGCAAGATTGTCTCCCTTGCTCCAAAACCTCACGTGCATGTGCGGTCATTTCCGTTTTTATCCTAGCCATGCTCATGTGTATAGGAAGGAATCTCAGACTCCTTACAATTTGCATTTTCGTAGGAATGTTGGATATTTCCTTAAGTATATCCTGGCAATTAGAGCTTTCCTGTTGAAAATTCTTTGTTGAATTCTGTACTCCATTTTTATTTTAAATGGAGTATTGGGTTTTTGATGTCTAATTTCTTGAGGTATTTACATTGTTTGATATCAACCCTCTGTCGAATGTTCAGCTGGTGAAGATATTTTTGCCATTATTTAGGGTACTGCTTTGACCTACTGATGCTGTATTTGCCTTACTGAGGATTTCTACTTTCTTGAGGTCACACTTGAAAAGTATTGGTCTTAGTGCCTGATCTATGGGTGTTCTGTTCAGGAAGTGTCACCTTTTACAATGAGTTCAAGAGCCCTGACATTATTAATGATATTCTCTAAATAGAATCCTAGAATAACTATCTTTTGAGACGTTTCACCCAGCCACCGACAAAAACAGATGCAGAGACCCACAGACAAATATTAGACAAAGTTCAGGGAATCTTGTGGAAGACTAGAGGGAATATTGAAGGAGTCAGAGAGTTCACGGACACCAGAAGAAAACCTACAGAATCAACCAACCTAGTCTCATAAGGGCTCAAGGAGATTGAACCACTGGAGCCCAACACTAGCTAGGCTGCTGCTCAACAACTAAGCTCTATTAATACACCTGAAACTTCACATATTATCTTCACAGTGTGCTGCAGGGGAAAATCATTGGAGACACACACAACTCAAGCAACCTCAGTTTAATAAATTAGTTCATTTTGTGAAATATTTGTGAAATGGAGGGCTTTTTAAGACTTTTTCATTTTGGTGTATATGCATATGTATTGTGCATAATGTGTAAAAGCCAGGATCCACAGATATCTGAAGAGATGGACCTACCACCTGAAGCTTGAGTTCCAGCTGGAGGCATCTGATGATAAAAGTGCTGAAACCAAACTTTGGCCCTCTTTTCTAGCAAAATGTACTATTAAAACAGGAGTCACCTCCTTTAATACGTGGCGTTTGGCTTCTTTGATTGGTTGTCTGTCTGTAGAGAATGAAAGGAGTATGCTGTGGGCAAGAATGGAGCAAGTTCAAAGGTTCAAAGCAACAAGGCCTGTGAAGTTGAATAGCAGGCAGGGAGAGGAGGGATGGGAAGGAATAAAAAAGAAGTGTGAGAGACATGTAGATTGTTCTTATGAATTCTTCTTTAGCACATGCTAACCTAGAGATCCATATGTGAATCACCTTAGCTTATAACATTATCCATGTACCCAGGATTTTGAATCATTACATGTCTGGCATCCATGTGTTCATTTTGACTCTCTCCAGAGGGTATTTGTTGCAGAATGATTAAAGGTAGACACTTTATGCTAGTTACACACCAGGAATGACATCTAAAAAAAGAAGCCTGGTTCTGTTTATTGACTTGACATTACAGTTCAGAACAAAAGTTGGCAAGTCCATTACAAAGCATCTCTTAATCTGTCCTGGCAGAAGTCACTCAAAACAGCCAAGTTGTCATCCTGACTCCACAAGTCCTCTGTTCACACAGTCCAACAGATTGTTTCCCATGCCAAGCTCAGCTTCCAGGATCTCAGTTCTTGTACAGTCTTTTGTTTCCAAGCATGTATAAAGTGTCTGAAGTCACAGTCTCTGACCACCATGCATGAGAGATGTGTCCCAATCCTGCCCGTTATTCACATCAGGAAGTCCTGTATCCATGCTCAGTGCCAGCAAAAACAAAATCTCGCACCTTGGCCATAGACACAGCGCTCACCACATTTAGGACAATTATCTGTAGCAAAGGAGATGTTCTTGGGCTGCCTTATTGCCCTGAGAGTTTCCAGGAGCTGCAGACAAAGTTGGGCAAATCTTACTCTGGAGACATGAGCCAACCTATCATAGCACTCCAGAGGGGCAGGGTATTGTTCCACATTCATCTTGCTCCAGTTGACTGTGTGCTCCAAAAGGTCCTTCAGGATGGGCATGGAGAAGCAATTGTTGTAGAAGTTGATCTTGGTGAGCTGAGAGCAATGTGTGAGGGCAGGTAGGAGGGCAATGAGCTGGGAGTCTTTCACCCTACATCCCTGAAAATCCAGAGTTTCTAGAGTATCTGCCACCTTTTGGAGGAGATATTTCATAGGCATCAGATCCAAATCTGTTAGAACCACACCTCTCATTTCCAGATGTTTTAGCTGAAAGACACTCTGGCAGTGGGAGAAGGAATCCAAGTCTGACTGTGAAAGTTGGTAGTGAGTGACAGAAAGGGAGCTCAATGGCGTCATCAGGTGCCTAGAGATGAAGGGGACCAGAGGGTTAGTTCTGGCAAATGGTGATGGAGAGCATGGGGTGGGCTTTTCAATGTCTTAGAAGGGAACAGGGACCCCAAGCTGAGTGTGAGCAAATGATCAAAGATATTATCTAAGATGCTTCCTTTTGGAATCAGCTTAGTGAAGTCAAACCCACACTTGATCTGCTGGCCATAGTCTCAAGCAGAAAACCATTATACCCTATAAAACCCAGGATAACAAGGAGGAAGTTTCATGCCAGGAGAGTCCTGACAGGATCTAAGGACATGACCTGTGGCCTCAGTCAATGCTGCATTGCACCCTGACCTCTCTCCACAGTCACTCATGCTATCATGCAGATGCCCACACTCCCTCTTGTCTCAAGCACTCAGCCCTACTGAGGGTCAAGCATTTCACTCACGGAGAAGTAGGGGTAGAGGGAATGCTGTGCCCACAGATCTAAGCAGACAGCTCACCTTCTCACATTGCTGCTGAGTCCCTCAAGATCTAAGTACATTCAACTCTTCCTGTCCCCTTTTTGATGGATTGTTTGCCTATGATTCCTAGAAGAATTTCAAGCCCTCCTGACCATATCTGACCTACTCCTTATCTCCCTTTTGTCCTCTGCTTCAGGCATGCACATTTAAGACTTGGAATCACTACACATTACTTACATATTCTAAGGAGCCCCTAAATGTTTGTTCCCAGTGACTGACAGACAGGCATCCTGGACCACTAATCTTTAAAATGGAAGAGGAAAATTTGCTCTGCTAGCTGACCCAGTCCTCCATCCTTGCTCACCTGAGGACCTGATTCATGTGGTCTTTGAGGAAATGGACACCACTCATGGAGAGATGCTGTAGACAATTGAATTTGGAGAAGACAGATATGAACTCCTGGATATACTGCTCTTCTCTGTCTCCTGTCCTATTGGCAATCTTGAAGACGTTCTTGTAGAGGGGTGCCAGGAAGAGTTTGCAAAGATTTCTCATCTGCCCAAAGCAGGAAGCAAATTCGGCCAGCTTGTACAAATTCCACTGAGTGTTCAGTTCCAATTCCTCAATATGCTCTGGATGAAATATATTCAAGATCTTGCTGATAAAGTCCATGGGCATAGCCCAGATCTTCATCTTTGCACAACACAAATGTAGGGAGTCCTTTCTCTGCTGGGCCCACTTCAAGAAAGCTGCTTGTGCTTCATCAAGGCGTGGCCTGAGGCACAACTCAGCCACCACCTTCAGCTGCCTCCTCACTGCATATCTGGGAAGGACCTTCACTACTGGCTTCTCATCCAAGGGCTCTGAAGAACAGCTATCGTCCTCTGTACCAGGCCATATGTTCCAAAAGGCATGGTGCACATTCCTCAGGTCCAGAACCTGAAGTTTTCCCCTGCTGAGGGTGAACACATGTCAAGTATCAGCAGCCGCGATGACCCTCAGTAAGGGTTCACTATGTGACTCTATAGTGAAATACCCCTCAGCCTGCCAAGCTGTATATTTTTTAAACAACAGTGCAATGTGCACACATGCATGCTGCACAATTTTCTCTGAGCTGCATGTGTGGCCCTGACCACTTTCCTTCCTCTAAGTTACACATTATTTCTCCCTAGTCCCATTATTAATGGTTTTAGGAATGGCAGGGATAGATAGGCACATTCTACTGTGAGGCTGCTTGGATCAAAGCCCTAATCCTCTGATAACTGTCCTTAGTCCAAGCACACAATAGCTATAAGGTTCCCGAAGCACTGTCTGGTGACCCCATCAGAAGCCATTCGCAATGACCCCACAATCTCTACTGTGTACCCCACATGGTCTCTTATGTAATACTTGACCTTTGCTCACCTGGGGTGAAACCCTTTAGTCAGTCGCATGTCTATTCCATCTAGCACAGCTTGCAACATTTCCAGTTTAGGCGTCTTCATCAATGCCCCCACAGGGAGACAGGGGAAAGGCCAGGCTGCCAACATTGCCTTTATGAGCTTGGTTTGTTGTGCCACTGAAAGCCTCCTTGAACAGTGCTAGGAAGAGTACAGAGGGGAGATCCTCCAGAGAGGATATGGCCAAAGCCTCATCTCTCTCCAGAGACTGAATTGCCAGCTTCTTGAGTGTGGCTGCGGTCTGAATACTCATCTTCTAAAGTCTCGAGTCAAAAGACTCCTGCCAAGAAGTCAGAAAGGAATACACGTTCAAGACAAACTTAATACAACTTCCTCAACATTATATCAACCACTAAGCTTCTGAGCTAATGCTCTAACAGTAACAGAGAAATCAATTTGCCTGTTTAACCTAAACTGGTAGTGGAAAGAGAGGCTCCCACAATGATAATGTGGAAGTCTTTATATCAAGCAAATATTCACATAATTGTCAGATCAAAATATTTTATGTAGGACCCTTTCTCAAAAACAAAATAAAATATCTCAAACCTATGCAAACAAAAAGAAACCGAGGAAACAAACATACCAATGTAAATCCATGAGTTATGGATCAAGATTAATTCCCAGAAAACAGAATGACTTGAGTGCATTTCTACAATATTGAATCTTACCTGTGTCTGGGAAGTAGAATATGTCCACAGAGCAAACGTGTGTGTAAAAGAGGCAATGGAAAAGCTAAGGCAAGACACATGAGTAAATCACATGTGTCATTTCAGCTATATGATGTGGAAGGATATCAAAGATACCTGGCTTACAGGTCTACAGTGTAATCCAGGGTCTCACAAAAAAATAAAGACCATTACAGTGAAGGGGAAACATGAGGGAGCATTTTAATCAGATTGTCTGATTTGGAGCTTACCTGGATGCACATGGCCAGCTCAAATAGAGTTGGAACAACACACAGAATCCTTGTCTCAAACAGTTATATCAGGCAAAGTAATGGAATATATACACAAGCTATCATGGGATATTATTGGTGATGAGGCTAAAATTTCATTTGCAATGAAACCCAAGATCCTCAACATGTTCCCCTTAAGGAGTCTGAATTTCTCTATATCAAACTGCATGACCCAAGGAGAAAAAAAAAATGGTTTACATACCAGTTGAGCAATGCAGATATGTTGCCAAATCCCAGCCGAATCAGGGAGTTTTCCAAGATGCAAGCCTCTGACTGTGATATGTGGCTCCATGGAAATCTTTATATACATCTCTGCTTGCCCCTCCCTATTGTAGCCACACCCTTCAAACCCAAACTGGAATTGGATTTCCTGGTCTAATCTCCACCCTTTAAATTATAGATCAAAGTTGTAATCATTTCACTCATTGAATCAGAAGGACTTGTGATAACAAATTTCCCACTCATCGTCATTCACACACACAAACACACCCAAAAGTTTCTTGGATAAATAAAAAGCATTCCATTTGTTAATACACCATACAACACCATGTGGGTACATTTATTCCTTCATTTGCATAAGACCTATTCAGTTTTCAAGTGGTACCAGTGACCATGTCATGCTCTGAATCCAAGGTTGTTTTAGAGGTCCAATTCTAGGAATCCTTCAGCCTCAGAAAACTTCTTATGGCTCGGATTATTGTTATGAATAACTATTTCTTGTTTGATTTTATTCATGTGACCAGAGTTTGCATCAGGTAAGGGTTTAATCAGTTTTTGATGAGAGACACGACATAAATGGAAGAGATTCTTTTTTCACTGGATTTGGAACAGATTGCTATGTCAGAGACAGGAATATACATTGAAGCTCAAGGAATGAAGTGGATGCTCGGTCAATAAATTTCAGCATCGACCACTCTAGAGGTGGTGCCGGAGCATAGCTTGACCCCATTACTATACTAGCCAGGGTTCTGCATGTACTCAGATGGTCGGGAGCTACCCCACATACAGGAATTCTACCTACAACTCTCTTTGCAGCAGACAAGATGGGGCATGCAGCAAGGATGCTGGGACATCCCTGAGATAGGATGCTCAGTTCATGGTCATGTTCATCGAAATTGTAAGCCGTAGTATTCTGTGATCTCTACAAAGCCTGCTTCCTAAATGGATGAAAGCAAACAGAAAAAGGAGGGTGTGAGGGAGATGGTGCCCTTGGCTCCCAAAGAAGCAGAGAGTAAGTCAACTAGGATCAGCCAAAAAGCCTTCCTCAAGGAGATGTAATCTAGAGTGGGACGTGGGCTGAAGGGTTGCTTTAGAAAGTGTGAGCACCTGTCAATCTTCTATTCCTATCATCTATGTGGTGACTAGAAATGATCTGTGATTACAGTTCCAGGCAATCTGAAACCCCATTCTGACCTGCTAGGGCAACAGGCCTGTGAGGGTTATCCATTCCTATTTGTACACAAGCACCACTCCCCATAAAATCAATCATCTGAAAACAGCAGCTCTATCTTGGGTTTTGTGGCACACACCTTTAATCCATCCCCTCAGGAGTCCAAGGTTGACTGGGTCAGTGAGTTCAAGGCTACCCTCATCTAAATAAATAATTCAAAAACCAGTAAAGCCTATGGAGTGAGGATCTGTCTTATAATTAAACCAGAGCTGAGCAGGGTAGCACAGACCTAAATCTCAAGAGAGGCGGGGGCACCTTTGATGTTGAGGCCAAACTGGACCACAGAATAGCTTATGGGACATCTAGGGCTCTTAAACAATGAAAGCCTGCCCCAAAACAACAAAACAAAGAAACTCATAAACAAAGTGTAGTTTACTAGATGGCGCAGGTACAATCCTTAAAACTAGCATTAGGGAGGTAGTAGCAGGTGAAGGACTAAGGTCAAGGTCAGCATGTTGTTCAGACTGAGTTCAGGAAGAAGGAGACATGTTAAACAGACCATCCCTTGCAAAAACCAACCAAATAACCAAACAACCAAACAACCCAAAACCAGACAAGCAATCAAGCAAAGCAAAAATTACCCAAAACACAATTCTAAAAGAAAATCCTCCAGAGAGCTTAAGGTCCAGTGAGATGGCCGAAAGAGCAATAGCACTTGCCGCCCAAGTAAGTGCTGAGTTCAGTAATGGGGCCCTCGGGTGGAAGGAGAGAAACCACTGCAGTTTTGAGTCCTCCCCCATCTACACGCATGCTCTGCTGCTGGTACACCAATAAGCAAATGAAGCAAGACAGTTCTCAAGTACAAAACAGCATGAGAGCTGATCCAGGAAGGTGGTGAAAGCTTCAGGAGACTGAAGAAGGATGGCTCCAAACTGACTCTAACCTAGCCGACATAATGTGATTCTGTTTCACCCAACCAAATACCAATAATTGTAGCTCAGTGGTAAAAGGGCAGCTCAGTCTCTTGTCCTAGTTTTCATGAATGAAACCCAGTGAAGGTTCTTATCCCGTTGGTCAAGAGAAAACAGTTTTCTCCAAAGAGCTAAGGATGTCTCTTGGGAAAAGCAAGGAGAAATCCATACTGGAAAGAAAGAATTTCAGTGTAAATTGGGTCCAAGGTAAAAGAGACATTGAGCTGGATGGCACTGATGCACAGGGAATTATGGAGCCTAGGGGCTACCACTGAGCTTGATAAGTTACTCAGCACTATAGTTCTTAATGGAAGAGTTAAAAGTACCTCTGGTCAAAGATAAAGATAATGACTCATTTTTACTGAGCCTGATAAATTTCCAGCCTTAGACACAATGTAGGCTTTTGCCAAAACAACCAAGGGTGGGAAAGGGGCTTTGTTCAGGTCCAGTCTTTGTACTCAGTGGGAGGGAATAGATTCCAGATCCTATTATATTCCTGCAAGCATATTTGGAGAGATTTTCTGTGATTGACCTGTGTCCCTCTGCGGAGCATGTCCTGGGTGTCCTTGAAGAAGTTCATGCAAAGGGTGGGGCACAGTAGATTCTTATGTTTGGTCTGCATGGTTTCTCCAAAGTGCTAGGAGCCCTGTCCTGGTGACTTTGGCCTTCTGTTGCATGATTGTCAGAGTAGGAGGTTGGGGAGCCTGGCAGGTTTTCTTGTTTTGGTTTGTTTCTTGTTTGTTTGTTTATGTGACTTCTGCCCTTGAGGGTTTCCTTTGGACTTGACTGAGGATGCGATCCTGCTGCTAAGCCCTGTTCTTTCTCTGGCCAACATACCCCAGCCCCTTTGCTGATCTGGTGCTCTGAGATATTATTCTGGTAGCTTGCTGCCCTCTACTACCAATGAATGTGTAGCAGCTGCTTCACAGTTGTGACCTTAGAATATAGCCACTCACATCTTCCTTGCACACACAATTCCTTTCTGTTGTCACCCCTGAGCTACACCTGTAGGAACTTGGAAGGAACATTGTGTGACTCAGAACACCTGTTTGCTGCCCAAAGCTGTGAGCTACCATTAACTTCCTTGATTGTCAATTGGATTTAACAGGCAGAAGCCACAGACTACAGGCTTGGAATCCAGGGGAACTTCTGAGAACGGCTTCTCCCAACATTTTCTTCAGAAATTTGGCTATCACGGGACACTGGCAACAATTAGGCTTGATCCTCAACCTGTGAATATCTGGTAACTTTCTTCCAGAAGTGCCTAGTGAGTAATCTCAGGGGCAGGCTTGCCAGTTCTAAGGTTGTGAAGAAACTGTCCTTAAGACTGGGGCTCACCTTAACGAGTCACTGGCCTTCTCCATGTTGCAGGTGCTCTCATAATCAAGAGTGATACAGCTCACAACCTTCAAGTTTCTAGGACTGTACTATATTACTTCTCACATTTGGATACTGAGATCCTTTCCTGTATTGAACCCCAGCACTAATTTTATGGCTGCCTAGATAAAAGAGTTTCCATCTATAACCTAGGCTACATGCAAAGTAAAGAGTCCATACCTCTGCATCCTTGTGTGGTAAGAGCCTTTTACCTGTCTAGCTCCTGTCTTGTTGGCTTATCTGTAGACTATGTGCCAAGCTGATCCTTGATCATGTTTACCTCATATTTACTGAATGTATGGTTCAGCAGTTAAGAGCACTGGGAATACAGGACACAGAAGCTGCAACATATAAGCAGGCAAATGAACCGGATGTATTCGTTAGAGAATCCAGTACTCTAAAATGCTCAGTTATATCTCCATCCCCTTTCCATTGCTTTTCCTTTACTGAAAATAATTTTTTCATAAAATGTCTTGTAACACAAGGAGAATGAAGGAGAAGGCCCTGGTCCTGGAAAGGCTCAATACAGCAGTGTAGGGGAATATCAGGACAAGGATAAAGGAGGCGTTCGATTGGGGAACAGGGGGAGGGAAGAGGTCTAATGGGACTTTTGGGAGGGGGTGATCCAGGCAAGGAGAAAACATTTGAAATGTAAATAAAGGCCAGACAATGATGGAGCACACCTTTAATCCCAGGACCTGGGAGGCAGAGGCAGGCAGATTTCTGAGTTCTTGGCCAGCCTGGTCTTCAGAGTGCATTCCAGGACAGCCATGGCTCTACAAAGAAACCCTGTCTTGAAAAAAACAAATCCAAAGCCCTCCCTCAAAAAGAAATGTAAATAAAGAATACATCTAATTTTAAAAAAAGAAAAGAAAAGAGAGGAAAAAGAAAAAATGTGCAGTGGGCAGAGAGTAAAATAAAATAAATATATACTTAGCTATTTATATATGTAGCATGATGTCTGACTGAAACAACATTGTTTGAATAATTTACATATGTTAATTATCAGGTATAAGTATATACTAACAGTAGCCACAAAGCTTCACAATCCTCATTACATTAATGTATATCAAAATTAGCATATTTAATGATTTTTATTGTAAATATGAGGCTTAAGAAAACATGTTGCTACCATCTTTCAGATAGAATGTGTTTCTATTTAGTTTGCAGTAGGCAACATTTAACTGTGAAACATACCTAGCTCCCTATCTATCATTTCTTTGGGTTTTCATTAATTCATTTGTGTATTCGCTTTACCACCTGATCACATCCTGAAGTTGCTTTCTTCCCATACCTACCCTGTGACCCTTTCCCCCTCATTTCCTGCTCCCATTCTCTCCAGAGAAGAAGAGGCACACATGCCCTACCCCCAGCAGTTTCCACAATGCCCTGGCACACCAATTTACATCAGCTCTAAATATATCCGTGCCCACTGGGGCCAGACAAGGAAGCCCAGCTAGGGGAAAAGTTTCCAATGGAAGGCCATGAAGTTGAATAAGAGAAACCCTGCTGTCTGGTTTTTATGAGACATGCAATAAGCCCAAGATTCGCATCTGCTCCATATGTCCAGGGAGCCAAGGTCTAGACCTTGCATGCTCTTTGATGGTGGGTGGTTCAGTCTCTGATAAACCCCAGTGAGTCCAGGAAACTTGGTTCTCTTGATCTCCTTGTGGTAAATTGACACCATCTGACTCCCTCAATCCTCCTTTTGACTTTTCCCCAACTCTCTCTGAATTCTGCCTAATGTTTTGCTGTGCATATCCTTCTGGTGCCACCAGATGCTGGATGAAGATTCTTGTATGACAGTTATGCTAGGATTTTGTTCTTAAGCACAACCAAGTATCATCAAGAGTGTCAGAGTTTGGCTTTCTGACATGGGTTAATCCTCATGTTTCTCCAGTCTATAGTTGGCTATTCTTTCAAACTCAGCTCCAGGTTTATACCTGCACATATTGTAGGCAGGGAAAATTTTAGATGGAAGGTTTTGTTGGTGGGTTGGTGTTACCTTCCCCCCACTGGAAATCCTGCCTGACTACAGGAAGTGGCCACTTTCAGTCTCCCTATCCCCAGCTCCTGAGTTTCCAGCCAAGGTCACTCCCATATACTCCCAGGAGCCTGCCCCATCCTGTGTGTCTGTCTTGTACCTGAGATGCCCCCAAATGGATTGTATTTCTCTCTCCCAGCACAGTGGAGGCAGCTCCTCCCAACACACTTGATTTCCATACCTCTCTTTGTGTCCCATACCAGCACCCATACAGTTCCCTCTGATCAACCACTAGTAATATAGATTCTATTTACCTTACCTAGTGAGATTCAATCATCTTACCTAGGGCCCTAATCTTACTTAGTTTCTTTGAGTGTTTGGATTGTAGCATGCTTTTCCATTAGTCTATGGCTAATATCCATGTATTAGTGAGTACATTGCATGCACATTCTTCTGGGTCACAATGACCTCACTAAGAATGGATATTTTCGAGTTCTATCTATTTGCCTGAAAATTGCATTATAATCCTTATTTTTAATATATGATTAGTATTCCATGACAGAAATGTACATGATTTTCCTTATCCACTCTTCAGTGAGAGACAGGTGGTATGCTAACATTTTCTGATTATTATGAATATAGGTGCTATGAATGAAGTTGAGCAAGTGTTCTTGTGCTATGGCAGAAGAAGTTTTGAGTTTATGGCCAGGAATTGTATAACTGGGCCTTGAAGTAAAATTATTTGTGATAATCACCCAGCATGATTTCCAAATATGGTGTGCAAATTTACACACTCACCAGAAATGCAAGATTGTCTCCCTTGCTCCAAATCCTCACCTGCATGTGCGCTCATTTCAGTTTTTATCCTAGCCATGCTCATGTGTATAGGAAGGAATCTCAGACTCCTTACAATTTGCATTTTCCTAGGAATGTTGGATATTTCCTTAAGTATATCCTGGCAATTAGAGCTTTCCTGTTGAAAATTCTTTGTTGAATTCTGTACTCCATTTTTTTAAAATGGAGTATTGGGTTTTTGATGTCTAATTTCTTGAGGTATTTACATTGTTTGATAACAACCCTCTGTCGAATGTAAAGCTGGTGAAGATATTTTTGCCATTATTTAGGGTACTGTTTTGACCTACTGATGCTGTATTTGCCTTACTGAGTATTTCTACTTTCTTGAGGTCACACTTGAAAAGTTTTGGTCTTAGTGCCTGATCTATGGGTGTTCTGTTCAGGAAGTGTCACCTTTTACAATGAGTTCAAGAGCCCTGACATTATTAATGATATTCTCTAAATAGAATCCTAGAATAACTATCTTTTGAGAGGTTTCACCCAGCCACTGACCAAAACAGATGCAGAGACCCACAGACAAATATTAGACAAAGTTCAGGGAATCTTGTGGAAGACTAGAGGGAATATTGAAGGAGTCAGAGAGTTCATGGACACCAGAAGAAAACCTACAGAATCAACCAACCTAGTCTCATAAGGGCTCAAGGAGATTGAACCATTGGAGCCCAACACTAGGTGGCTGCTGCTCAACAACTAAGCTCAATTAATACACCTGAAACTTCACATATTCTCTTCACAGTGTGCTGTAGGGGGAAATCATTGGAGACACACACAACTCAAGCAACTTCAGTTTAATAAATTAGTTCATTTTGTGAAATATTTGTGAAATGGAGGGCTTTTTAAGACTTTTTCATTTTGGTGTATATGCATATGTATTGTGCATAATGTGTAAAAGCCAGGATCCACAGATATCTGAAGAGATGGACCTACCACCTGAAGCTTGAGTTCCAGCTGGAGGCATCTGATGATAAAAGTGCTGAAACCAAACTTTGGCCCTCTTTTCTAGCAAAATGTACTATTAAAACAGGAGTCACCTCCTTCAATACGTGGGGTTTGGCTTCTTTGATTGGTTGTCTGTCTGTAGAGCATGAAAGGAGTTTGCGGTGGGCAAGCATGGAGCAAGTTCAAAGGTTCAAAGCAACAAGGCCTGTGAAGTTGAATAGCAGGCAGGGAGAGGAGGGATGGGAAGGAATAAAAAAGAAGTGTGAGAGACATGTAGGTTGTTCTTATGAATTCTTCTTCAGCACATGCTAACCTAGAGATCCATATGTGAATCACCTTAGCTTATAACATTATCCATGTACCCAGGATTTTGAATCATTACATGTCTGGCATCCATGTGTTCATTTTGACCCTCTCCAGAGGGTATTTGTTGCAGAATGATTAAAGGTAGATACTTTATGCTAGTTACACACCAGGAATGACATCTAAAAAAAGAAGCCTGGTTCTGTTTATTGACATGACATTACAGTTCAGAACAAAAGTTGGCAAGTCCATTACAAAGCATCTCTTAATCTGTCCTGGCAGAAGTCACTCAAAACAGCCAAGTTGTCATCCTGACTCCACAAGTCCTCTGTTCACACAGTCCAACAGATTGTTTCCCATGCCAAGCTCAGCTTCCAGGATCTCAGTTCTTGTACAGTCTTTTGTTTCCAAGCATGTATAAAGTGTCTGAAGTCACAGTCTCTGACCACCATGCATGAGAGTTGTGTCCCAGTCCTGTCTGTTATTCACATCAGGAAGTCCTGTATCCATGCTCAGTGCCAGCAAAAACAAAATCTCGCACCTTGGCCATAGACACAGCGCTCACCACATTTAGGACAATTATCTGTAGCAAAGGAGATGTTCTTGGGCTGCCTTATTGCCCTGAGAGTTTCCAGGAGCTGCAGACAAAGTTGGGCAAATCTTACTCTGGAGACATGAGCCAACCTATCATAGCACTCCAGAGGGGCAGGGTATTGTTCCACATTCATCTTGCTCCAGTTGACTGTGTGCTCCAAAAGGTCCTTCAGGATGGGCATGGAGAAGCAATTGTTGTAGAAGTTGATCTTGGTGAGCTGAGAGCAATGTGTGAGGGCAGGTAGGAGGGCAATGAGCTGGGAGTCCTTCATCCTACATCCCTGAAAATCCATAGTTTCTAGAGTATCTGCCACTTTTTGGAAGAGACATTTCATTGGCATCAGATCCAAATCCGTTAGAACCACACCTCTCATTTCCAGATGTTTTAGCTGAAAGACACTCTGGCAGAGGGAGAAGGAATCCAAGTCTGACTGTGAAAGTTGGTAGTGAGTGACAGAAAGGGAGCTCAGTGGCGTCATCAGGTGCCTAGAGATGAAGGGGACCAGAGGGTTAGTTCTGGCAAATGGTGATGGAGAGCATGGGGTGGGCTTTTCAATGTCTTAGAAGGGAACAGGGACCCCAAGCTGAGTGTGAGCAAATGATCACAGATATTATCTGAGATGCTTCCTTTTGGAATCAGCTTAGTGAAGTCAAACCCACACTTGATCTGCTGGCCATAGTCTCAAGCAGAAAACCATTATACCCTATAAAACCCAGGATAACAAGGAGGAAGTTTCATGCCAGGAGAGTCCTGACAGGATCTAAGGACATGACTTGTGGCCTCAGTCAATGCTGCATTGCACCCTGACCTCTCCACAGTCACTCATGCTATCATGCAGATGCCCACACTCCCTCTTGTCTCATGCACTCAGCCCTACTGAGGGTCAAGCATTTCACTCACGGAGAAGTAGGGGGAGAGGGAAGGCTGTGCCCACAGATCTAAGCAGACAGCTCACCTTCTCACATTGCTGCTGAGTCCCTCAAGATCTAAGTACATTCAACTCTTCCTGTCCCCTTTGTGATGGATTGTTTGCCTATGATTCCAAAAAGAATTTCCAGCCCTCCTGACCATATCTGACCTACTCCTTATGTCCCTTTTGTCCGCTGCTTCAGGAATGCTCATTTAAGACTTGGAATCACTACACATTACTTACATATTAAGGAGCCCCTAAATGTTTGTTCCCAGTGACTGACAGACAGGCACCCTGGACCACTAATCTTTAAAATGGAAGAGGAAAATTTGCTCTGCTAGCTGACCCAGTCCTCCATCCTTGCTCACCTGAGGACCTGATTCATGTGGTCTTTGAGGAAATGGACACCACTCATGGAGAGATGCTGGAGACAATTGAATTTGGAGAAGACAGATATGAACTCCTGGATATACTGCTCTTCTCTGTCTCCTGTCCTATTGGCAATCTTGAAGACGTTCTTGTAGAGGGGTGCCAGAAATAGTTTGCAAAGATTTCTCATCTGCCCAAAGCAGGAAGCAAATTCGGCCAGCTTGTACAAATTCCACTGAGTGTTCAGTTCCAATTCCTCAATATGCTCTGGATGAAATATATTCAAGATCTTGCTGATAAAGTCCATGGGCATAGCCCAGATCTTCATATTTGCACAACACAAATGTAGGGAGTCCTTTCTCTGCTGGGACCACTTCAAGAAGGCTGCTTGTGCTTCATCCAGGCGTGGCCTGAGGCACAACTCAGCTACCACCTTCAGCTGCCTCCTCACTGCATATCTGGGAAGGACCTTCACTACTGGCTTCTCATCCAAGGGCTCTGAAGAACAGCTCTCGTCCTCTGTACCAGCCCATATGTTCCAAAAGGCATGGTGCACATTCCTCAGGTCCAGAACCTGAAGGTTTACCCTGCTGAGGGTGAACACATGTCAAGTATCAGCAGCCGCGATGACCCTCAGTAAGGTTTCACTAAGTGACTCTATAGTGAAATACCCCTCAGCCTGCCAAGCTGTATATTTTTTAAACAACAGTGCAATGTGCACACATGCATGCTGCACAATTTTCTCTGAGCTGCATGTGTGGCCCTGACCACTTTCCTTCCTCTAAGTTACTCATTATTTCTCCCTATTCCCGTTATTAATGGTTTTAGGAATTGCAGGGATAGATAGACACATTCTACTGTGAGGCTGCTTGGATCAAAGCCCTAATCCACTGATAACTGTCCTTAGTCCAAGCACACAATAGCTATGAGGTTCCTGAATCACTGTCTGGTGATCCCATCAGAAGCCATTCGCAATGACCCCACAATCTCTAATGTGTACCCCACATGGTCTCTTATATAATACTTGACCTTTGTTCACCTGGGGTGAAACCCTTTAGTCAGTCGCATGTCTAATCCATCTAGCACAGCTTGCAACATTTCCAGTTTAGGCGTCTTCATCAATGCCCCCACAGGGAGACAGGGGAAAGGCCAGGCTGCCAACATTGCCTTTATGAGCTTGGTTTGTCTGCCACTGAAAGCCTCCTTGAACAGTGCTGGGAAGAGTACAGAGGGGAGATCCTCCAGAGAGGTTATGGCCAAAGCCTCATCTCTCACCAGAGACTGAATTGCCAGCTTCTTGAGTGTGGCTGCGGTCTGAATACTCATCTTCTAAAGTCTCAAGTCAAAAGACTCCTGCCAAGAAGTCAGAAAGGAATACACGTTCAAGACAAACTTAATTCAACTTCCTCAACATTATATCAACCACTAAGCTTCTGAGCTAATGCTCTAACAGTAACAGAGAAATCAATTTGCCTGTTTACCCTAAACTGGTAGTGGAAAGAGAGGCTCACACAATGATAATGTGGAAGTCTTTATAGCAAGCAAAGATTCACATAATTGTCAGATCAAAATATTTTATGTAGGACCCTTTCTCAAAAACAAAATAAAATATCTCAAACCTATGCAAACAAAAAGAAACCGAGGAAACAAACATACCAATGTAAATCCATGAGTTATGGATCAAGATTAATTCCCAGAAAACAGAAGGACTTCAGTGCATTTCTACAAGATTGAATCTTACCTGTGTCTGGGAAGTAGAATATGTCCACAGAGCAAACTTGGGTGTAAAACAGGCAATGGAAAAGCTGAGGCAAAACACATGAGTAAATCACATGTGTCATTTCAGCTATATGATGTGGAAGGATATCAAAGGTACCTGGCTTACAGGTCTACAGTGTAATCCAGGGTCTCACAAAAAAATAAAGACCATTACAGTGAAGGGGAAACATGAAGGAGCATTTTAATCAGATTGTCTGATTTGGAGCTTACCTGGAGGCACATGGCCAGCTAAAAGAGAGTTGGAACAACATACAGAATCCTTGTCTCAAACAGTTATATCAGGCAAAGTAATGGAATATATACACAAGCTATCATGGGATATTATTGGTGATGAGGCTAAAATTTCATTTGCAATGAAACCCAAGATCCTCAACAGGTTCCTCCTAAGGAGTCTGAATTTCTCTATATCAAACTGCATGACCCAAGGGAAAAAAAATGGTTTACATACCAGTTGAGAAATGCAGATATGTTGCCAAATCCCAGCCGAATCAGGGAGTTTTCTAAGATGCAAGCCTCTGACTGTGATATGTGGCTCCATGGAAGCCTTTATATACATCTCTGCTTGCCCCTCCCTATTGTAGCCACACCCTTCAAACCCAAACCAGAATTGGATTTCCTGGTTTAATCTCCACCCTTTAAATTATAGATCAAAGTTGTAATCATTTCACTCATTGAATCAGAAGGACTTGTGATAACAAATTTCCCACTCATCGTCATTCACACACACAAACACACCGAAAAGTTTCTTGGATAAATAAAAAACATTCCATTTGTTAATACACCATACAACACCATGTGGGTACATTTATTCCTTCATTTGCATAAGATCTATTCAGTTTTCAAGTTGTACCAGTGACCATGTCATGCTCTGAATCCAAGGTTGTTTTAGAGGTCCAATTCTAGGAATCCTTCAGCCTCAGAAACCTTCTTATGGGTAGGATTATTGTTATGAATAACTATTTCTTGTTTGATTTTATTCATGTGACCAGAGTTTGCATCAGGTAAGGGTTTAATTGGTTTTTGATGAGAGACACGACATAATTGGAAGATATTCTTTTTCACTGGATTTGGAACAGATTGCTATATCAGAGACAGGACTATACATTGAAGCTCAAGGAATGAAGTGGATGCTCGGTCAATAAATTTCAGCATCAACCACTCTAGAGGTGGTGCTGGAGCATAGCTTGACCCCATTACTATACTAGCCAGGGTTCTGCATGTACTCAGATGGTCGGGAGCTACCGCACATACAGGAATTCTACCTACAACTCTCTTTGCAGCAGACAAGATGGGGCATACAGCAAGGATGCTGGGACATCCCTGAGATAGGATGCTCAGTTCATGGTCATGTTCATCGAAATTGTAAGCCGTAGTATTGTGTGATCTCTACAAAGCCTGCTTCCTAAATGGACGAAAGCAAACAGAAAAAGGAGGGTGTGAGGGAGATGGTGCCCTTGGCTCCCAAGGAAGCAGAGAGTAAGTCAACTAGGATCAGCCAAAAAACCTTCCTCATAGAGATGTAATCTAGAGTGGGACGTGGGCTGAAGGGTTGCTTTAGAAAGTGTGAGCACCTGTCAATCTTCTATTCCTATCATCTATGTGGTGGCTTGAAATGATCTGTGATTACAGTTCCAGCCAACCTGAAACCTCATTCTGACCTGCTAGGGCAGCAGGCCTGTGAGGGTTATCCATTCCTATTTGTACACAAGCACCACACCCATAAAATCAATCATCTTAAAACAGCAGCTCTATCTTGGGTTTTGTGGCACACACCTTTAATCCATCCCCTCAGGAGTCCAAGGTTGACTGGGTCAGTGAGTTCAAGGCTACCCTCATCTAAATAAATAATTCAAAAACCAGTAAAGCCTATGGAGTGAGGATCTGTCTTATAATTAAACCAGAGCTGAGCAGGGTTTCACAGACCTAAATCTCAAGAGACGCAGGGGCACCTTTGATGTTGAGGCCAAACTGGACCACAGAGTAACTTATGGGACATCTATGGCTCTTAAACAATGAAACCCTGCCCCAAAACAACCAAACAAAGAAACACATAAACAAAGTGTAGTTTACTAGATGGCGCAGGTACAATCCTTAAAACTAGCATTAGGGAGGTAGTAGCATGTGAACTACTAAGGTCAAGGTCAGCATGTTGTTCAGACTGAGTTCAGGAAGAAAGAGACATGTTAAACAGACCATCCCTTTCAAAAACCAACCAAATAACCAAACAACCAAACAACCCAAAACCAGACAAGCAATCAAGCAAAGCAAAAACTACCCAAAACACAATTCTAAAAGAAAATCCTCCAGAGAGCTTAAGGTCCAGTGAGATGGCCCAAAGAGCAATAGCACTTGCCGCCCAAGTAAGTGCTGAGTTCAGTAATGGGGCCCTCGGGTGGAAGGAGAGAAACCACTGCAGTTTTGAGTCCTCCCCCATCTACACGCATGCTCTGCTGCTGGTACACCAATACACAAATGTAGCAAGACAGTTATCAAGTACAGAACAGCATGAGAGCTGATCCAGGAAGGTGGTGAAATAAAGCTTCAGGAGACTGAAGAAGGATGGCTCCAAACTGACTCTACCTAGCCGACACAATGTGATTCTGTCTCTCCCAACCAAATACCAAGAATTATAGCTCAGTGGTAAATAGGCAGCTCAGTCTCTCGTCCTAGTTTTCATGAATGAAACCCAGTGAAGGTTCTAATCCCGTTGGTCAAGAGAAAACAGGTTTCTCCAAAGAGCTAAGGATGTCTCTTGGGAAAAGCAAGGAGAAATCCATACTGGAAAGAAAGAATTTCAGTGTAAATTGGGTCCAAGGTAAAAGAGACATTGAGCTGGATGGCACTGATGCACAGGGAATTATGGAGCCTAGGGGCTACCACTGACCTTGATAAGTTACTCAGCACTATAGTTCTTAATGGAAGAGTTAAAAGTACCTCTGGTCAAAGATAAAGATAATGACTCATTTTTACTGAGCCTGATAAATTTCCAGCCTTAGACACAATGTACGCTTTTGCCAAAACACCCAAGGGTGGGAAAGGGGCTTTGTTCAGGTCCAGGCTTTGTACTCAGTGGGAGGGAATAGATTCCAGATCCTATTATATTCCTGCAAGCTTATTTGGAGAGATTTTCGGAGATTGACCTGTGTCCCCCTGCGGAGCATGTCCTGGGTGTCCTTGAAGAAGTTCATGCAAAGGGTGGGGCACAGTAGATTCTTATGTTTGGTCTGCATGGTTTCTCCAAAGTGCTAGGAGCCCTGTCCTGGTGACTTTGGCCTTCTGTTGCATGATTGTCAGAGTAGGAGGTTAGGGAGCCTGGCAGGTTTTCTTGTTTTGGTTTGTTTCTTGTTTGTTTGTTTGTTTATGTGACTTCTGCCCTTGAGGGTTTCCTCTGGACTTGACTGAGGATGCGATCCTGCTGCTAAGCCCTGTTCTTTCTCTGGCCAACATACTCCAGCCCCTTTGCTGATCTGTTGTTCTGAGAATAATAATTCTGGTAGCTTGCTGCCCTCTAGCACCAATGAATGTGTAGCAGCTGCTTCACAGTTGTGACCTTAGAATATAGCCACTAACATCTTCCTTGCACACACAATTCCTTTCTGTTGTCACCCCTGAGCTACACCTGTAGGAACTTGGAAGGAACATTGTGTGACTCAGAACACCTGTTTGCTGCCCAAAGCTGTGAGCTACCATTAACTTCCTTGATTGTCAATTGGATTTAACAGGCAGAAGCCACAGACTACAGGCTTGGAATCCAGTGGAACTTCTGAGAACAGCTTCTCCCAACATTTTCTTCAGAAATTTGGCTATCACGGGACACTGGCAACAATTAGGCTTGATCCTCAACCTGTGAATATCTGGGAACTTTCTTCCAGAAGTGCCTAGTGAGTAATCTCAGGGCAGGCTTGCCAGTTCTAAGGTTGTGAAGAAACTGTCCTTAAGACTGGGGCTCACCTTAACGAGTCACTGGCCTTCTCCATGTTGCAGGTGCTCTCATAATCAAGAGTGATACAGCTCACAACCTTCAAGTTTCTAGGACTGTACTATATTACTTCTCACATTTGGATACTGAGATCCTTTCCTGTATTGAACCCCAGCACTAATTTTATGGCTGCCTAGATAAAAGAGTTTCCATCTATAACCTAGGCTACATGCAAAGTAAAGAGTCCATACCTCTGCATCCTTGTGTGGTAAGAGCCTTTTACCTGTCTAGCTCCTGTCTTGTTGGCTTATCTGTAGACTATGTGCCAAGCTGATCCTTGATCATGTTTACCTCATATTTACTGAATGTATGGTTCAGCAGTTAAGAGCACTGGGGATACAGGACACAGAAGCTGCAACATATAAGCAGGCAAATGAACCGGATGTATTCGTTAGAGAATCCAGTACTCTAAGATGCTCAGTTATATCTCCATCCCCTTTACATTCTTTTTCCTTTACTGAAAATAATTTTTTCATAAAATGTCTTGTAACACAAGGAGAATGAAGGAGAAGGCCCTGGTCCTGGAAAGGCTCAATACAGCAGTGTAGGGGAATATCAGGACAAGGATAAAGGAGGCGTTCGATTGGGGAACAGGGGGAGGGAAGAGGTCTAATGGGACTTTTGGGAGGGGGTGATCCAGGCAAGGAGAAAACATTTGAAATGTAAATAAAGGCCAGACAATGATGGAGCACACCTTTAATCCCAGGACCTGGGAGGCAGAGGCAGGCAGATTTCTGAGTTCTTGGCCAGCCTGGTCTTCAGAGTGCATTCCAGGACAGCCATGGCTCTACAAAGAAACCCTGTCTTGAAAAAAACAAATCCAAAGCCCTCCCCCCAAAAGAAATGTAAATAAAGAATACATCTAATTTTAAAAAAAGAAAAGAGAAGAGAGGAAAAAGAAAAAAATGTGCAGTGGGCAGAGAGTAAAATAAAATAAACATAAACTTAGCTATTTATATATGTAGCATGATGTCTGACTGAAACAACATTGTTTGAATAATTTACATATGTTAATTATCAGGTATAAGTATATACTAACAGTAGCCACAAAGCTTCACAATCCTCATTACATTAATGTATATCAAAATTAGCATATTTAATGATTTTTAGTGTAAATATGAGGCTTAAGAAAACATGTTGCTACCATCTTTCAGATAGAATGTGTTTCTATTTAGTTTGCAGTAGGCAACATTTAACTGTGAAACATATCTAGCTCCCTATCTATCATTTCTTTGGGTTTTCATTAATTCATTTGTGTATTCGCTTTACCACCTGATCACATCCTGAAGTTGCTTTCTTCCCATACCTACCCTGTGACTCTTTCCCCCTCATTTCCTGCTCCCATTCTCTCCAGAGAAGAAGAGGCACACATGCCCTACCCCCAGCAGTTTCCACAATGCCCTGGCACACCAATTTACATCAGCTCTAAATATATCCGTGCCCACTGGGGCCAGACAAGGAAGCCCAGCTGGGGAAAAGTTTCCCATGGAAGGCCATGAAGTTGAATAAGAGAAACCCTGCTGTCTGGTTTTTATGAGACATGCAATAAGCCCAAGATTCGCATCTGCTCCATATGTCCAGGGAACCTAGGTCTAGACCTTGCATGCTCTTTGATGGTGGGTGGTTCAGTCTCTGATAAACCCCAGTGAGTCCAGGAAACTTGGTTCTCTTGATCTCCTTGTGGTAAATTGACACCATCTGACTCCCTCAAACCTCCTTTTGACTTTTCCCCAACTCTCTCTGAATTCTGCCTAATGTTTTGCTGTGCATATCCTTCTGGTGCCACCAGATGCTGGATGAAGATTCTTGTATGACAGTTATGCTAGGATTTTGTTCTTAAGCACAACCAAGTATCATCAAGAGTGTCAGAGTTTGGCTTTCTGACATGGGTTAATCCTCATGTTTCTCCAGTCTATAGTTGGCTATTCTTTCAAACTCAGCTCCAGGTTTATACCTGCACATATTGTAGGCAGGGAAAATTTTAGATGGAAGGTTTTGTTGGTGGGTTGGTGTTACCTTCCCCCCACTGGAAATCCTGCCTGACTACAGGAAGTGGCCACTTTCAGTCTCCCTATCCCCAGCTCCTGAGTTTCCAGCCAAGGTCACTCCCATATACTCCCAGGAGCCTGCCCCATCCTGTGTGTCTGTCTTGTACCTGAGATGCCCCCAAATGGATTGTATTTCTCTCTCCCAGCACAGTGGAGGCAGCTCCTCCCAACACACTTGATTTCCATACCTCTCTTTGTGTCCCATACCAGCACCCATACAGTTCCCTCTGATCAACCACTAGTAATATAGATTCTATTTACCTTACCTAGTGAGATTCAATCATCTTACCTAGGGCCCTAATCTTACTTAGTTTCTTTGAGTGTTTGGATTGTAGCATGCTTTTCCATTAGTCTATGGCTAATATCCAAGTATTAGTGAGTACATTGCATGCACATTCTTCTGGGTCACAATGACCTCACTAAGAATGGATATTTTCGAGTTCTATCTATTTGCCTGAAAATTGCATTATAATCCTTATTTTTAATATATGATTAGTATTCCATGACAGAAATGTACATGATTTTCCTTATCCACTCTTCAGTGAGAGACAGGTGGTGTGCTAACAGTTTCTGATTATTATGAATATAGGTGCTATGAATGAAGTTGAGCAAGTGTTCTTGTGCTATGGCAGAAGAAGTTTTGAGTTTATGGCCAGGAATTGTATAACTGGGCCTTGAAGTAAAATTATTTGTGATAATCACCCAGCATGATTTCCAAATATGGTGTGCAAATTTACACACTCACCAGAAATGCAAGATTGTCTCCCTTGCTCCAAATCCTCACCTGCATGTGTGCTCATTTCAGTTTTTATCCTAGCCATGCTCATGTGTATAGGAAGGAATCTCAGACTCCTTACAATTTGCATTTTCCTAGGAATGTTGGATATTTCCTTAAGTATATCCTGGCAATTAGAGCTTTCCTGTTGAAAATTCTTTGTTGAATTCTGTACTCCATTTTTTTAAAATGGAGTATTGGGTTTTTGATGTCTAATTTCTTGAGGTATTTACATTGTTTGATATCAACCCTCTGTCGAATGTAAAGCTGGTGAAGATATTTTTGCCATTATTTAGGGTACTGTTTTGACCTACTGATGCTGTATTTGCCTTACTGAGTATTTCTACTTTCTTGAGGTCACACTTGAAAAGTTTTGGTCTTAGTGCCTGATCTATGGGTGTTCTGTTCAGGAAGTGTCACCTTTTACAATGAGTTCAAGAGCCCTGACATTATTAATGATATTCTCTAAATAGAATCCTAGAATAACTATCTTTTGAGAGGTTTCACCCAGCCACTGACCAAAACAGATGCAGAGACCCACAGACAAATATTAGACAAAGTTCAGGGAATCTTGTGGAAGACTAGAGGGAATATTGAAGGAGTCAGAGAGTTCATGGACACCAGAAGAAAACCTACAGAATCAACCAACCTAGTCTCATAAGGGCTCAAGGAGATTGAACCATTGGAGCCCAACACTAGGTGGCTGCTGCTCAACAACTAAGCTCAATTAATACACCTGAAACTTCACATATTCTCTTCACAGTGTGCTGTAGGGGGAAATCATTGGAGACACACACAACTCAAGCAACTTCAGTTTAATAAATTAGTTCATTTTGTGAAATATTTGTGAAATGGAGGGCTTTTTAAGACTTTTTCATTTTGGTGTATATGCATATGTATTGTGCATAATGTGTAAAAGCCAGCATCCACAGATATCTGAAGAGATGGACCTACCACCTGAAGCTTGAGTTCCAGCTGGAGGCATCTGATGATAAAAGTGCTGAAACCAAACTTTGGCCCTCTTTTCTAGCAAAATGTACTATTAAAACAGGAATCACCTCCTTTAATACGTGGGGTTTGGCTTCTTTGGTTGGTTGTCTGTCTGTAGAGCATGAAAGGAGTTTGCTGTGGGCAAGCATGGAGCAAGTTCAAAGGTTCAAAGCAACAAGGCCTGTGAAGTTGAATAGCAGGCAGGGAGAGGAGGGATGGGAAGGAATAAAAAAAGAAGTGTGAGAGACATGTAGGTTGTTCTTATGAATTCTTCTTCAGCACATGCTAACCTAGAGATCCATATGTGAATCACCTTAGCTTATAACATTATCCATGTACCCAGGATTTTGAATCATTACATGTCTGGCATCCATGTGTTCATTTTGACCCTCTCCAGAGGGTATTTGTTGCAGAATGATTAAAGGTAGATACTTTATGCTAGTTACACACCAGGAATGACATCTAAAAAAAGAAGCCTGGTTCTGTTTATTGACATGACATTACAGTTCAGAACAAAAGTTGGCAAGTCCATTACAAAGCATCTCTTAATCTGTCCTGGCAGAAGTCACTCAAAACAGCCAAGTTGTCATCCTGACTCCACAAGTCCTCTGTTCACACAGTCCAACAGATTGTTTCCCATGCCAAGCTCAGCTTCCAGGATCTCAGTTCTTGTACAGTCTTTTGTTTCCAAGCATGTATAAAGTGTCTGAAGTCACAGTCTCTGACCACCATGCATGAGAGATGTATCCCAGTCCTGTCCGTTATTCACATCAGGAAGTCCTGTATCCATGCTCAGTGCCAGCAAAAACAAAATCTCACACCTTGGCCATAGACACAGCCCTCACCACATTTAGGACAATTATCTGTAGCAAAGGAGATGTTCTTGGACTGCCTTATTGCCCTGAGAGTTTCCAGGAGCTGCAGACAAAGTTGGGCAAATCTTACTCTGGAGACATGAGCCAACCTATCATAGCACTCCAGAGGGGCAGGGTATTGTTCCACATTCATCTTGCTCCAGTTGACTGTGTGCTCCAAAAGGTCCTTCAGGATGGGCATGGAGAAGCAATTGTTGTAGAAGTTGATCTTGGTGAGCTGAGAGCAATGTGTGAGGGCAGGTAGGAGGGCAATGAGCTGGGAGTCCTTCATCCTACATCCCTGAAAATCCATAGTTTCTAGAGTATCTGCCACTTTTTGGAAGAGACATTTCATAGGCATCAGATCCAAATCTGTTAGAACCACACCTCTCATTTCCAGATGTTTTAGCTGAAAGACACTCTGGCAGTGGGAGAAGGAATCCAAGTCTGACTGTGAAAGTTGGTAGTGAGTGACAGAAAGGGAGCTCAGTGGCGTCCTCAGGTGCCTAGAGATGAAGGGGACCAGAGGGTTAGTTCTGGCAAATGGTGATGAAGAGCATGGGGTGGGCTATTCAATGTCTTAGAAGGGAACAGGGACCCCAAGCTGAGTGTGAGCAAATGATCACAGATATTATCTGAGATGCTTCCTTTTGGAATCAGCTTAGTGAAGTCAAACCCACACTTGATCTGCTGGCCATAGTCTCAAGCAGAAAACCATTATACCCTATAAAACCCAGGATAACAAGGAGGAAGTTTCATACCAGGAGAGTCCTGACAGGATCTAAGGACATGACCTGTGGCCTCAGTCAATGCTGCATTGCACCCTGACCTCTCCACAGTCACTCATGCTATCATGCAGATGCCCACACTCCCTCTTGTCTCATGCACTCAGCCCTACTGAGGGTCAAGCATTTCACTCACGGAGAACTAGGGGGAGAGGGAAGGTTGTGCCCACAGATCTAAGCAGACAGCTCACCTTCTCACATTGCTGCTGAGTCCCTCAAGATCTAAGTACATTCAACTCTTCCTGTCCCCTTTGTGATGGATTGATTGCCTATGATTCCAAGAAGAATTTCCAGCCCTCCTGACCATATCTGACCTACTCCTTATGTCCCTTTTGTCCTCTGCTTCAGGAATGCTCATTTAAGACTTGGAATCACTACACATTACTTACATATTCTAAGGAGCCCCTAAATGTTTGTTCCCAGTGACTGACAGTCAGGCACCCTGGACCACTAATCTTTTAAATGGAAGAGGAAAATTTGCTCTGCTAGCTGACCCAGTCTTCCATCCTTGCTCACCTGAGGACCTGATTCATGTGGTCTTTGAGGAAATGGACACCACTCATGGAGAGATGCTGGAGACAATTGAATTTGGAGAAGACAGATATGAACTCCTGGATATACTGCTCTTCTCTGTCTCCTGTCCTATTGTCAATCTTGAAGACGTTCTTGTAGAGGGGTGCCAGAAAGAGTTTGCAAAGATTTCTCATCTGCCCAAAGCAGGAAGCAAATTCGGCCAGCTAGTACAAATTCCACTGAGTGTTCAGTTCCAATTCCTCAATATGCTCTGGATGAAATATATTCAAGATCTTGCTGATAAAGTCCATGGGCATAGCCCAGATCTTCATCTTTGCACAACACAAATGTAGGGAGTCCTTTCTCTGCTGGGCCCACTTCAAGAAGGCTGCTTGTGCTTCATCAAGTCGTGGCCTGAGGCACAACTCAGCTACCACCTTCAGCTGCCTCCTCACTGCATATCTGGGAAGGACCTTCACTACTGGCTTCTCATCCAAGGGCTCTGAAGAACAGCTCTCGTCCTCTGTACCAGCCCATATGTTCCAAAAGGCATGGTGCACATTCCTCAGGTCCAGAACCTGAAGGTTTCCCCTGCTGAGGGTGAACACATGTCAAGTATCAGCAGCCGCGATGACCCTCAGTAAGGTTTCACTAAGTGACTCTATAGTGAAATACCCCTCAGCCTGCCAAGCTGTATATTTTTTAAACAACAGTGCAATGTGCACACATGCATGCTGCACAATTTTCTCTGAGCTGCATGTGTGGCCCTGACCACTTTCCTTCCTCTAAATTACTCATTATTTCTCCCTATTCCCGTTATTAATGGTTTTAGGAATGGCAGGGATAGATAGGCACATTCTACTGTGAGGCTGCTTGGATCAAAGCCCTAATCCACTGATAACTGTCCTTAGTTCAAGCACACAATAGCTATGAGGTTCCTGAATCACTGTCTGGTGATCCCATCAGAAGTCATTCGCAATGACTCCACAATCTCTACTGTGTACCCCACATGGTCTCTTATATAATACTTGACCTTTGCTCACCTGGGGTGAAACCCTTTAGTCAGTCGCATGTCTATTCCATCTAGCACAGCTTGCAACATTTCCAGTTTAGGCGTCTTCATCAATGCCCCCACAGGGAGACAGGGGAAAGGCCAGGCTGCCAACATTGCCTTTATGAGCTTGGTTTGTCTGCCACTGAAAGCCTCCTTGAACAGTGCTGGGAAGAGTACAGAGGGGAGATCCTCCAGAGAGGATATGGCCAAAGCCTCATCTCTCACCAGAGACTGAATTGCCAGCTTCTTGAGTGTGGCTGCGGTCTGAATACTCATCTTCTAAAGTCTCGAGTCAAAAGACTCCTGCCAAGAAGTCAGAAAGGAATACACGTTCAAGACAAACTTAATTCAACTTCCTCAACATTATATCAACCACTAAGCTTCTGAGCTAATGCTCTAACAGTAACAGAGAAATCAATTTGCCTGTTTAACCTAAACTGGTAGTGGAAAGAGAGGCTCCCACAATGATAACGTGGAAGTCTTTATATCAAGCAAATATTCACATAATTGTCAGATCAAAATATTTTATGTAGGACCCTTTCTCAAAAACAAAATAAAATATCTCAAACCTATGCAAACAAAAAGAAACCGAGGAAACAAACATACCAATGTAAATCCATGAGTTATGGATCAAGATTAATTCCCAGAAAACAGAATGACTTCAGTGCATTTCTACAAGATTGAATCTTACCTGTGTCTGGGAAGTAGAATATGTCAACAGAGCAAACTTTTGTGTAAAAGAGGCAATGGAAAAGCTAAGGCAAAACACATGAGTAAATCACATGTGTCATTTCAGCTATATGATGTGGAAGGATATCAAAGGTACCTGGCTTACAGGTCTACAGTGTAATCCAGGGTCTCACAAAAAAATAAAGACCATTACAGTGAAGGGGAAACATGAAGGAGCATTTTAATCAGATTGTCTGATTTGGAGCTTACCTGGAGGCACATGGCCAGCTCAAAGAGAGTTGGAACAACATACAGAATCCTTGTCTCAAACAGTTATGTCAGGCAAAGTAATGGAATATATACACAAGCTATCATGGGATATTATTGGTGATGAGGCTAAAATTTCATTTGCAATGAAACCCAAGATCCTCAACAGGTTCCTCCTAAGGAGTCTGAATTTCTCTATATCAAACTGCATGACCCAAGGGAAAAAAAATGGTTTACATACCAGTTGAGAAATGCAGATATGTTGCCAAATCCCAGCCGAATTAGGGAGTTTTCTAAGATGCAAGCCTCTGACTGTGATATGTGGCTCCATGGAAGCCTTTATAAATATCTCTGCTTGCCCCTCCCTATTGTAGCCACACCCTTCAAACCCAAACCGGAATTGGATTTCCTGGTTTAATCTCCACCCTTTAAATTATAGATCAAAGTTGTAATCATTTCACTCATTGAATCAGAAGGACTTGTGATAACAAATTTCCCACTCATCGTCATTCACACACACAAACACACCGAAAAGTTTCTTGGATAAATAAAAAACATTCCATTTGTTAATACACCATACAACACCATGTGGGTACATTTATTCCTTCATTTGCATAAGATCTATTCAGTTTTCAAGTTGTACCAGTGACCATGTCATGCTCTGAATCCAAGGTTGTTTTAGAGGTCCAATTCTAGGAATCCTTCAGCCTCAGAAACCTTCTTATGGCTAGGATTATTGTTATGAATAACTATTTCTTGTTTGATTTTATTCATGTGACCAGAGTTTGCATCAGGTAAGGGTTTAATTGGTTTTTGATGAGAGACACGACATAATTGGAAGATATTCTTTTTCACTGGATTTGGAACAGATTGCTATATCAGAGACAGGACTATACATTGAAGCTCAAGGAATGAAGTGGATGCTCGGTCAATAAATTTCAGCATCAACCACTCTAGAGGTGGTGCCGGAGCATAGCTTGACCCCATTACTATACTAGCCAGGGTTCTGCATGTACTCAGATGGTCGGGAGCTACCCCACATACAGGAATTCTACCTACAACTCTCTTTGCAGCAGACAAGATGGGGCATGCAGCAAGGATGCTGGGACATCCCTGAGATAGGATGCTCAGTTCATGGTCATGTTCATCGAAATTGTAAGCCATAGTATTGTGTGATCTCTACAAAGCCTGCTTCCTAAATGGACGAAAGCAAACAGAAAAAGGAGGGTGTGAGGGAGATGGTGCCCTTGGCTCCCAAGGAAGCAGAGAGTAAGTCAACTAGGATCAGCCAAAAAACCTTCCTCAAGGAGATGTAATCTAGAGTGGGACGTGGGTTGAAGGGTTGCTTTAGAAAGTGTGAGCACCTGTCAATCTTCTATTCCTATCATCTATGTGGTGGCTTGAAATGATCTGTGATTACAGTTCCAGCCAACCTGAAACCTCATTCTGACCTGCTAGGGAAGCAGGCCTGTGAGGGTTATCCATTCCTATTTGTACACAAGCACCACTCCCCATAAAATCAATCATCTTAAAACAGCAGCTCTATCTTGGGTTTTGTGGCACACACCTTTAATCCATCCCCTCAGGAGTCCAAGGTTGACTGGGTCAGTGAGTTCAAGGCTACCCTCATCTAAATAAATAATTCAAAAACCAGTAAAGCCTATGGAGTGAGGATCCGTCTTATAATTAAACCAGAGCTGAGCAGGGTAGCACAGACCTAAATCTCAAGAGAGGCAGGGGTACCTTTGATGTTGAGGCCAAACTGGACCACAGAGTAGCTTATGGGACATCTAGGGCTCTTAAACAATGAAACCCTGCCCCAAAACAACCAAACAAAGAAACACATAAACAAAGTGTAGTTTACTAGATGGCGCAGGTACAATCCTTAAAACTAGCATTAGGGAGGTAGTAGCAGGTGAACGACTAAGGTCAAGGTCAGCATGTTGTTCAGACTGAGTTCAGGAAGAAAGAGACATGTTAAACAGACCATCCGTTTCAAAAACCAACCAAATAACCAAACAACCAAACAACCCAAAACCAGACAAGCAATCAAGCAAAGCAAAAACTACCCAAAACACAATTCTAAAAGAAAATCCTCCAGAGAGCTTAAGGTCCAGTGAGATGGCCCAAAGAGCAATAGCACTTGCCGCCCAAGTAAGTGCTGAGTTCAGTAATGGGGCCCTCGGGTGGAAGGAGAGAAACCACTGCAGTTTTGAGTCCTCCCCCATCTACACGCATGCTCTGCTGCTGGTACACCAATACACAAATGTAGCAAGACAGTTATCAAGTACAGAACAGCATGAGAGCTGATCCAGGAAGGTGGTGAAATAAAGCTTCAGGAGACTGAAGAAGGATGGCTCCAAACTGACTCTACCTAGCCGACACAATGTGATTCTGTCTCTCCCAACCAAATACCAAGAATTGTAGCTCAGTGGTAAATAGGCAGCTCAGTCTCTCGTCCTAGTTTTCATGAATGAAACCCAGTGAAGGTTCTAATCCCGTTGGTCAAGAGAAAACAGGTTTCTCCAAAGAGCTAAGGATGTCTCTTGGGAAAAGCAAGGAGAAATCCATACTGGAAAGAAAGAATTTCAGTGTAAATTGGGTCCAAGGTAAAAGAGACATTGAGCTGGATGGCACTGATGCACAGGGAATTATGGAGCCTAGGGGCTACCACTGACCTTGATAAGTTACTCAGCACTATAGTTCTTAATGGAAGAGTTAAAAGTACCTCTGGGCAAAGATAAAGATAATGACTCATTTTTACTGAGCCTGATAAATTTCCAGCCTTAGATACAATGTAGGCTTTTGCCAAAACACCCAAGGGTGGGAAAGGGGCTTTGTTCAGGTCCAGGCTTTGTACTCAGTGGGAGGGAATAGATTCCAGATCCTATTATATTCCTGCAAGCTTATTTGGAGAGATTTTCTGTGATTGACCTGTGTCCCTCTGCGGAGCATGTCCTCGGTGTCCTTGAAGAAGTTCATGCAAAGGGTGGGGCACAGTAGATTCTTATGTTTGGTCTGCATGGTTTCTCCAAAGTGCTAGGAGCCCTGTCCTGGTGACTTTGGCCTTCTGTTGCATCATTGTCAGAGTAGGAGGTTAGGGAGCCTGGCAGGTTTTCTTGTTTTGGTTTGTTTCTTGTTTGTTTGTTTATGTGACTTCTGCCCTTGAGGGTTTCCTCTGGACTTGACTGAGGATGCGATCCTGCTGCTAAGCCCTGTTCTTTCTCTGGCCAACATACTCCAGCCCCTTTGCTGATCTGGTGCTCTGAGATATTATTCTGGTAGCTTGCTGCCCTCTAGCACCAATGAATGTGTAGCAGCTGCTTCACAGTTGTGACCTTAGAATATAGCCACTCACATCTTCCTTGCACACACAATTCCTTTCTGTTGTCACCCCTGAGCTACACCTGTAGGAACTTGGAAGGAACATTGTGTGACTCAGAACACCTGTTTGCTGCCCAAAGCTGTGAGCTACCATTAACTTCCTTGATTGTCAATTGGGATTTAACAGGCAGAAGCCACAGACTACGGGCTTGGAATCCAGTGGAACTTCTGAGAACGGCTTCTCCCAACATTTTCTTCAGAAATTTGGCTATCACGGGACACTGGCAACAATTAGGCTTGATCCTCAACCTGTGAATATCTGGTAACTTTCTTCCAGAAGTGCCTAGTGAGTAATCTCAGGGGCAGGCTTGCCAGTTCTAAGGTTGTGAAGAAACTGTCCTTAAGACTGGGGCTCACCTTAACGAGTCACTGGCCTTCTCCATGTTGCAGGTGCTCTCATAATCAAGAGTGATACAGCTCACAACCTTCAAGTTTCTAGGACTGTACTATATTACTTCTCACATTTGGATACTGAGATCCTTTCCTGTATTGAACCCCAGCACTAATTTTATGGCTGCCTAGATAAAAGAGTTTCCATCTATAACCTAGGCTACATGCAAAGTAAAGAGTCCATACCTCTGCATCCTTGTGTGGTAAGAGCCTTTTACCTGTCTAGCTCCTGTCTTGTTGGCTTATCTGTAGACTATGTGCCAAGCCGATCCTTGATCATGTTTACCTCATATTTACTGAATGTATGGTTCAGCAGTTAAGAGCACTGGGAATACAGGACTCAGAAGCTGCAACATATAAGCAGGCAAATGAACCGGATGTATTCGTTAGAGAATCCAGTACTCTAAAATGCTCAGTTATATCTCCATCCCCTTTCCATTGCTTTTCCTTTACTGAAAATAATTTTTTCATAAAATGTCTTGTAACACAAGGAGAATGAAGGAGAAGGCCCTGGTCCTGGAAAGGCTCAATACAGCAGTGTAGGGGAATATCAGGACAAGGATAAAGGAGGCGTTCGATTGGGGAACAGGGGGAGGGAAGAGGTCTAATGGGACTTTTGGGAGGGGGTGATCCAGGCAAGGAGAAAACATTTGAAATGTAAATAAAGGCCAGACAATGATGGAGCACACCTTTAATCCCAGGACCTGGGAGGCAGAGGCAGGCAGATTTCTGAGTTCTTGGCCAGCCTGGTCTTCAGAGTGCATTCCAGGACAGCCATGGCTCTACAAAGAAACCCTGTCTTGAAAAAAACAAATCCAAAACCCTCCCCCAAAAAGAAATGTAAATAAAGAATACATCTAATTTTAAAAAAAGAAAAGAAAAGAGAGGAAAAAGAAAAAAATGTGCAGTGGGCAGAGAGTAAAATAAAATAAATATAAACTTAGCTATTTATATATGTAGCATGATGTCTGACTGAAACAACATTGTTTGAATAATTTACATATGTTAATTATTAGGTATAAGTATATACTAACAGTAGCCACAAAGCTTCACAATCCTCATTACATTAATGTATATCAAAATTAGCATATTTAATGATTTTTAGTGTAAATATGAGGCTTAAGAAAACATGTTGCTACCATCTTTCAGATAGAATGTGTTTCTATTTAGTTTGCAGTAGGCAACATTTAACTGTGAAACATATCTAGCTCCCTATCTATCATTTCTTTGGGTTTTCATTAATTCATTTGTGTATTCGCTTTACCACCTGATCACATCCTGAAGTTGCTTTCTTCCCATACCTACCCTGTGACTCTTTCCCCCTCATTTCCTGCTCCCATTCTCTCCAGAGAAGAAGAGGCACACATGCCCTACCCCCAGCAGTTTCCACAATGCCCTGGCACACCAATTTACATCAGCTCTAAATATATCCGTGCCCACTGGGGCCAGACAAGGAAGCCCAGCTAGGGGAAAAGTTTCCCATGGAAGGCCATGAAGTTGAATAAGAGAAACCCTGCTGTCTGGTTTTTATGAGACATGCAATAAGCCCAAGATTCGCATCTGCTCCATATGTCCAGGGAGCCTAGGTCTAGACCTTGCATGCTCTTTGATGGTGGGTGGTTCAGTCTCTGATAAACCCCAGTGAGTCCAGGAAACTTGGTTCTCTTGATCTCCTTGTGGTAAATTGACACCATCTGACTCCCTCAATCCTCCTTTTGACTTTTCCCCAACTCTCTCTGAATTCTGCCTAATGTTTTGCTGTGCATATCCTTCTGGTGCCACCAGATGCTGGATGAAGATTCTTGTATGACAGTTATGCTAGGATTCTGTTCTTAAGCACAACCAAGTATCATCAAGAGTGTCAGAGTTTGGCTTTCTGACATGGGTTAATCCTCATGTTTCTCCAGTCTATAGTTGGCTATTCTTTCAAACTCAGCTCCAGGTTTATACCTGCACATATTGTAGGCAGGGAAAATTTTAGATGGAAGGTTTTGTTGGTGGGTTGGTGTTACCTTCCCCCCACTGGAAATCCTGCCTGACTACAGGAAGTGGCCACTTTCAGTCTCCCTATCCCCAGCTCCTGAGTTTCCAGCCAAGGTCACTCCCATATACTCCCAGGAGCCTGCCCCATCCTGTGTGTCTGTCTTGTACCTGAGATGCCCCCAAATGGATTGTATTTCTCTCTCCCAGCACAGTGGAGGCAGCTCCTCCCAACACACTTGATTTCCATACCTCTCTTTGTGTCCCCTACCAGCACCCATACAGTTCCCTCTGATCAACCACTAGTAATATAGATTCTATTTACCTTACCTAGTGAGATTCAATCATCTTACCTAGGGCCCTAATCTTACTTAGTTTCTTTGAGTGTTTGGATTGTAGCATGCTTTTCCATTAGTCTATGGCTAATATCCATGTATTAGTGAGTACATTGCATGCACATTCTTCTGGGTCACAATAACCTCACTAAGAATGGATATTTTCGAGTTCTATCTATTTGCCTGAAAATTGCATTATAATCCTTATTTTTAATATATGATTAGTATTCCATGACAGAAATGTACATGATTTTCCTTATCCACTCTTCAGTGAGAGACAGGTGGTGTGCTAACAGTTTCTGATTATTATGAATATAGGTGCTATGAATGAAGTTGAGCAAGTGTTCTTGTGCTATGGCAGAAGAAGTTTTGAGTTTATGGCCAGGAATTGTATAACTGGGCCTTGAAGTAAAATTATTTGTGATAATCACCCAGCATGATTTCCAAATATGGTGTGCAAATTTACACACTCACCAGAAATGCAAGATTGTCTCCCTTGCTCCAAATCCTCACCTGCATGTGTGCTCATTTCAGTTTTTATCCTAGCCATGCTCATGTGTATAGGAAGGAATCTCAGACTCCTTACAATTTGCATTTTCCTAGGAATGTTGGATATTTCCTTAAGTATATCCTGGCAATTAGAGCTTTCCTGTTGAAAATTCTTTGTTGAATTCTGTACTCCATTTTTTTTTTTAAATGGAGTATTGTGTTTTTGATGTCTAATTTCTTGAGGTATTTACATTGTTTGATATCAACCCTCTGTCGAATGTAAAGCTGGTGAAGATATTTTTGCCATTATTTAGGGTACTGTTTTGACCTACTGATGCTGTATTTGCCTTACTGAGTATTTCTACTTTCTTGAGGTCACACTTGAAAAGTTTTGGTCTTAGTGCCTGATCTATGGGTGTTCTGTTCAGGAAGTGTCACCTTTTACAATGAGTTCAAGAGCCCTGACATCATTAATGATATTCTCTAAATAGAATCCTAGAATAACTATCTTTTGAGAGGTTTCACCCAGCCACTGACCAAAACAGATGCAGAGACCCACAGACAAATATTAGACAAAGTTCAGGGAATCTTGTGGAAGACTAGAGGGAATATTGAAGGAGTCAGAGAGTTCATGGACACCAGAAGAAAACCTACAGAATCAACCAACCTAGTCTCATAAGGGCTCAAGGAGATTGAACCATTGGAGCCCAACACTAGGTGGCTGCTGCTCAACAACTAAGCTCAATTAATACACCTGAAACTTCACATATTCTCTTCACAGTGTGCTGTAGGGGGAAATCATTGGAGACACACACAACTCAAGCAACTTCAGTTTAATAAATTAGTTCATTTTGTGAAATATTTGTGAAATGGAGGGCTTTTTAAGACTTTTTCATTTTGGTGTATATGCATATGTATTGTGCATAATGTGTAAAAGCCAGGATCCACAGATATCTGAAGAGATGGACCTACCACCTGAAACTTGAGTTCCAGCTGGAGGCATCTGATGATAAAAGTGCTGAAACCAAACTTTGGCCCTCTTTTCTAGCAAAATGTACTATTAAAACAGGAGTCACCTCCTTCAATACGTGGGGTTTGGCTTCTTTGATTGGTTGTCTGTCTGTAGAGCATGAAAGGAGTTTGCTGGGGGCAAGCATGGAGCAAGTTCAAAGGTTCAAAGCAACAAGGCCTGTGAAGTTGAATAGCAGGCAGGGAGAGGAGGGATGGGAAGGAATAAAAAAGAAGTGTGAGAGACATGTAGGTTGTTCTTATGAATTCTTCTTCAGCACATGCTAAACTAGAGATCCATATGTGAATCACCTTAGCTTATAACATTATCCATGTACCCAGGATTTTGAATCATTACATGTCTGGCATCCATGTGTTCATTTTGACCCTCTCCAGAGGGTATTTGTTGCAGAATGATTAAAGGTAGATACTTTATGCTAGTTACACACCAGGAATGACATCTAAAAAAAGAAGCCTGGTTCTGTTTATTGACATGACATTACAGTTCAGAACAAAAGTTGGCAAGTCCATTACAAAGCATCTCTTAATCTGTCCTGGCAGAAGTCACTCAAAACAGCCAAGTTGTCATCCTGACTCCACAAGTCCTCTGTTCACACAGTCCAACAGATTGTTTCCCATGCCAAGCTCAGCTTCCAGGATCTCAGTTCTTGTACAGTCTTTTGTTTCCTAGCATGTATAAAGTGTCTGAAGTCACAGTCTCTGACCACCATGCATGAGAGATGTGTCCCAGTCCTGTCCGTTATTCACATCAGGAAGTCCTGTATCCATGCTCAGTGCCAGCAAAAACAAAATCTCACACCTTGGCCATAGACACAGCGCTCACCACATTTAGGACAATTATCTGTAGCAAAGGAGATGTTCTTGGGCTGCCTTATTGCCCTGAGAGTTTCCAGGAGCTGCAGACAAAGTTGGGCAAATCTTACTCTGGAGACATGAGCCAACCTATCATAGCACTCCAGAGGGGCAGGGTATTGTTCCACATTCATCTTGCTCCAGTTGACTGTGTCCTCCAAAAGGTCCTTCAGGATGGGCATGGAGAAGCAATTGTTGTAGAAGTTGATCTTGGTGAGCTGAGAGCAATGTGTGAGGGCAGGTAGGAGGGCAATGAGCTGGGAGTCCTTCATCCTACATCCCTGAAAATCCATAGTTTCTAGAGTATCTGCCACTTTTTGGAAGAGACATTTCATAGGCATCAGATCCAAATCTGTTAGAACCACACCTCTCATTTCCAGATGTTTTAGCTGAAAGACACTCTGGCAGTGGGAGAAGGAATCCAAGTCTGACTGTGAAAGTTGGTAGTGAGTGACAGAAAGGGAGCTCAGTGGCGTCATCAGGTGCCTAGAGATGAAGGGGACCAGAGGGTTAGTTCTGGCAAATGGTGATGGAGAGCATGGGGTGGGCTTTTCAATGTCTTAGAAGGGAACAGGGACCCCAAGCTGAGTGTGAGCAAATGATCACAGATATTATCTGAGATGCTTCCTTTTGGAATCAGCTTAGTGAAGTCAAACCCACACTTGATCTGCTAGCCATAGTCTCAAGCAGAAAACCATTATACCCTATAAAACCCAGGATAACAAGGAGGAAGTTTCATGCCAGGAGAGTCCTGACAGGATCTAAGGACATGACCTGTGGCCTCAGTCAATGCTGCATTGCACCCTGACCTCTCCACAGTCACTCATGCTATCATGCAGATGCCCACACTCCCTCTTGTCTCATGCACTCAGCCCTACTGAGGGTCAAGCATTTCACTCATGGAGAAGTAGGGGGAGAGGGAAGGCTGTGCCCACAGATCTAAGCAGACAGCTCACCTTCTCACATTGCTGCTGAGTCCCTCAAGATCTAAGTACATTCAACTCTTCCTGTCCCCTTTGTGATGGATTGTTTGCCTATGATTCCAAGAAGAATTTCCAGCCCTCCTGACCATATCTGACCTACTCCTTATGTCCCTTTTGTCCTCTGCTTCAGGAATGCTCATTTAAGACTTGGAATCACTACACATTACTTACATATTCTAAGGAGCCCCTAAATGTTTGTTCCCAGTGACTGACAGACAGGCACCCTGGACCACTAATCTTTAAAATGGAAGAGGAAAATTTGCTCTGCTAGCTGACCCAGTCCTCCATCCTTGCTCACCTGAGGACCTGATTCATGTGGTCTTTGAGGAAATGGACACCACTCATGGAGAGATGCTGGAGACAATTGAATTTGGAGAAGACAGATATGAACTCCTGGATAGACTGCTCTTCTCTGTCTCCTGTCCTATTGGCAATCTTGAAGACGTTCTTGTAGAGGGGTGCCAGGAAGAGTTTGCAAAGATTTCTCATCTGCCCAAAGCAGGAAGCAAATTCGGCCAGCTTGTACAAATTCCACTGAGTGTTCAGTTCCAATTCCTCAATATGCTCTGGATGAAATATATTCAAGATCTTGCTGATAAAGTCCATGGGCATAGCCCAGATCTTCATCTTTGCACAACACAAATGTAGGGAGTCCTTTCTCTGCTGGGCCCACTTCAAGAAGGCTGCTTGTGCTTCATCAAGGCGTGGCCTGAGGCACAACTCAGCTACCACCTTCAGCTGCCTCCTCACTGCATATCTGGGAAGGACCTTCACTACTGGCTTCTCATCCAAGGGCTCTGAAGAACAGCTCTCGTCCTCTGTACCAGCCCATATGTTCCAAAAGGCATGGTGCACATTCCTCAGGTCCAGAACCTGAAGGTTTCCCCTGCTGAGGGTGAACACATGTCAAGTATCAGCAGCCGCGATGACCCTCAGTAAGGTTTCACTAAGTGACTCTATAGTGAAATACCCCTCAGCCTGCCAAGCTGTATATTTTTTAAACAACAGTGCAATGTGCACACATGCATGCTGCATAATTTTCTCTGAGCTGCATGTGTGGCCCTGACCACTTTCCTTCCTCTAAGTTACTCATTATTTCTCCCTATTCCCGTTATTAATGGTTTTACGAATGGCAGGGATAGATAGGCACATTCTACTGTGAGGCGGCTTGGATCAAAGCCCTAATCCACTGATAACTGTCCTTAGTCCAAGCACACAATAGCTATGAGGTTCCTGAATCACTGTCTGGTGATCCCATCAGAAGCCATTCGCAATGACCCCACAATCTCTACTGTGTACCCCACATGGTCTCTTATATAATACTTGACCTTTGCTCACCTGGGGTGAAACCCTTTAGTCAGTCGCATGTCTATTCCATCTAGCACAGCTTGCAACATTTCCAGTTTAGGCGTCTTCATCAATGCCCCCACAGGGAGACAGGGGAAAGGCCAGGCTGCCAACATTGCCTTTATGAGCTTGGTTTGTCTGCCACTGAAAGCCTCCTTGAACAGTGCTGGGAAGAGTACAGAGGGGAGATCCTCCAGAGAGGATATGGCCAAAGCCTCATCTCTCACCAGAGACTGAATTGCCAGCTTCTTGAGAGTGGCTGCGGTCTGAATACTCATCTTCTAAAGTCTCGAGTCAAAAGACTCCTGCCAAGAAGTCAGAAAGGAATACACGTTCAAGACAAACTTAATTCAACTTCCTCAACATTATATCAACCACTAAGCTTCTGAGCTAATGCTCTAACAGTAACAGAGAAATCAATTTGCCTGTTTACCCTAAACTGGTAGTGGAAAGAGAGGCTCCCACAATGATAATGTGGAAGTCTTTATAGCAAGCAAAGATTCACATAATTGTCAGATCAAAATATTTTATGTAGTACCCTTTCTCAAAAACAAAATAAAATATCTCAAACCTATGCAAACAAAAAGAAACCGAGGAAACAAACATACCAATGTAAATCCATGAGTTATGGATCAAGATTAATTCCCAGAAAACAGAAGGACTTCAGTGCATTTCTACAAGATTGAATCTTACCTGTGTCTGGGAAGTAGAATATGTCCACAGAGCAAACTTGTGTGTAAAAGAGGCAATGGAAAAGCTAAGGCAAAACACATGAGTAAATCACATGTGTCATTTCAGCTATATGATGTGGAAGGATATCAAAGGTACCTGGCTTACAGGTCTACAGTGTAATCCAGGGTCTCACAAAAAAATAAAGACCATTACAGTGAAGGGGAAACATGAAGGAGCATTTTAATCAGATTGTCTGATTTGGAGCTTACCTGGAGGCACATGGCCAGCTCAAAGAGAGTTGGAACAACATACAGAATCCTTGTCTCAAACAGTTATATCAGGCAAAGTAATGGAATATATACACAGGCTATCATGGGATATTATTGGTGATGAGGCTAAAATTTCATTTGCAATGAAACCCAAGATCCTCAACAGGTTCCTCCTAAGGAGTCTGAATTTCTCTATATCAAACTGCATGACCCAAGGGGAAAAAAAATGGTTTACATACCAGTTGAGAAATGCAGATATGTTGCCAAATCCCAGCCGAATCAGGGAGTTTTCTGAGATGCAAGCCTCTGACTGTGATATGTGGCTCCATGGAAGCCTTTATATACATCTCTGCTTGCCCCTCCCTATTGTAGCCACACCCTTCAAACCCAAACCGGAATTGGATTTCCTGGTTTAATCTCCACCCTTTAAATTATAGATCAAAGTTGTAATCATTTCACTCATTGAATCAGAAGGACTTGTGATAACAAATTTCCCACTCATCGTCATTCACACACACAAACACACCGAAAAGTTTCTTGGATAAATAAAAAACATTCCATTTGTTAATACACCATACAACACCATGTGGGTACATTTATTCCTTCATTTGCATAAGATCTATTCAGTTTTCAAGTTGTACCAGTGACCATGTCATGCTCTGAATCCAAGGTTGTTTTAGAGGTACAATTCTAGGAATCCTTAAGCCTCAGAAACCTTCTTATGGCTAGGATTATTGTTATGAATAACTATTTCTTGTTTGATTTTATTCATGTGACCAGAGTTTGCATCAGGTAAGGGTTTAATTGGTTTTTGATGAGAGACACGACATAATTGGAAGATATTCTTTTTCACTGGATTTGGAACAGATTGCTATATCAGAGACAGGACTATACATTGAAGCTCAAGGAATGAAGTGGATGCTCGGTCAATAAATTTCAGCATCAACCACTCTAGAGGTGGTGCCGGAGCATAGCTTGACCCCATTACTATACTAGCCAGGGTTCTGCATGTACTCAGATGGTCGGGAGCTACCCCACATACAGGAATTCTACCTACAACTCTCTTTGCAGCAGACAAGATGGGGCATGCAGCAAGGATGCTGGGACATCCCTGAGATAGGATGCTCAGTTCATGGTCATGTTCATCGAAATTGTAAGCCGTAGTATTGTGTGATCTCTACAAAGCCTGCTTCCTAAATGGACGAAAGCAAACAGAAAAAGGAGGGTGTGAGGGAGATGGTGCCCTTGGCTCCCAAGGAAGCAGAGAGTAAGTCAACTAGGATCAGCCAAAAAACCTTCCTCAAGGAGATGTAATCTAGAGTGGGACGTGGGTTGAAGGGTTGCTTTAGAAAGTGTGAGCACCTGTCAATCTTCTATTCCTATCATCTATGTGGTGGCTTGAAATGATCTGTGATTACAGTTCCAGCCAACCTGAAACCTCATTCTGACCTGCTAGGGAAGCAGGCCTGTGAGGGTTATCCATTCCTATTTGTACACAAGCACCACTCCCCATAAAATCAATCATCTTAAAACAGCAGCTCTATCTTGGGTTTTGTGGCACACACCTATAATCCATCCCCTCAGGAGTCCAAGGTTGACTGGGTCAGTGAGTTCAAGGCTACCCTCATCTAAATAAATAATTCAAAAACCAGTAAAGCCTATGGAGTGAGGATCTGTCTTATAATTAAACCAGAGCTGAGCAGGGTAGCACAGACCTAAATCTCAAGAGAGGCAGGGGCACCTTTGATGTTGAGGCCAAACTGGACCACAGAGTAGCTTATGGGACATCTAGGGCTCTTAAACAATGAAACCCTGCCCCAAAACAACCAAACAAAGAAACACATAAACAAAGTGTAGTTTACTAGATGGCGCAGGTACAATCCTTAAAACTAGCATTAGGGAGGTAGTAGCAGGTGAACGACTAAGGTCAAGGTCAGCATGTTGTTCAGACTGAGTTCAGGAAGAAAGAGACATGTTAAACAGACCATCCGTTTCAAAAACCAACCAAATAACCAAACAACCAAACAACCCAAAACCAGACAAGCAATCAAGCAAAGCAAAAACTACCCAAAACACAATTCTAAAAGAAAATCCTCCAGAGAGCTTAAGGTCCAGTGAGATGGCCCAAAGAGCAATAGCACTTGCCGCCCAAGTAAGTGCTGAGTTCAGTAATGGGGCCCTCGGGTGGAAGGAGAGAAACCACTGCAGTTTTGAGTCCTCCCCCATCTACACGCATGCTCTGCTGCTGGTACACCAATACACAAATGTAGCAAGACAGTTATCAAGTACAGAACAGCATGAGAGCTGATCCAGGAAGGTGGTGAAATAAAGCTTCAGGAGACTGAAGAAGGATGGCTCCAAACTGACTCTACCTAGCCGACACAATGTGATTCTGTCTCTCCCAACCAAATACCAATAATTGTAGCTCAGTGGTAAATAGGCAGCTCAGTCTCTCGTCCTAGTTTTCATGAATGAAACCCAGTGAAGGTTCTAATCCCGTTGGTCAAGAGAAAACAGGTTTCTCCAAAGAGCTAAGGATGTCTCTTGGGAAAAGCAAGGAGAAATCCATACTGGAAAGAAAGAATTTCAGTGTAAATTGGGTCCAAGGTAAAAGAGACATTGAGCTGGATGGCACTGATGCACAGGGAATTATGGAGCCTAGGGGCTACCACTGACCTTGATAAGTTACTCAGCACTATAGTTCTTAATGGAAGAGTTAAAAGTACCTCTGGGCAAAGATAAAGATAATGACTCATTTTTACTGAGCCTGATAAATTTCCAGCCTTAGATACAATGTAGGCTTTTGCCAAAACACCCAAGGGTGGGAAAGGGGCTTTGTTCAGGTCCAGGCTTTGTACTCAGTGGGAGGGAATAGATTCCAGATCCTATTATATTCCTGCAAGCTTATTTGGAGAGATTTTCTGTGATTGACCTGTGTCCCTCTGCGGAGCATGTCCTCGGTGTCCTTGAAGAAGTTCATGCAAAGGGTGGGGCACAGTAGATTCTTATGTTTGGTCTGCATGGTTTCTCCAAAGTGCTAGGAGCCCTGTCCTGGTGACTTTGGCCTTCTGTTGCATCATTGTCAGAGTAGGAGGTTAGGGAGCCTGGCAGGTTTTCTTGTTTTGGTTTGTTTCTTGTTTGTTTGTTTATGTGACTTCTGCCCTTGAGGGTTTCCTCTGGACTTGACTGAGGATGCGATCCTGCTGCTAAGCCCTGTTCTTTCTCTGGCCAACATACTCCAGCCCCTTTGCTGATCTGGTGCTCTGAGATATTATTCTGGTAGCTTGCTGCCCTCTAGCACCAATGAATGTGTAGCAGCTGCTTCACAGTTGTGACCTTAGAATATAGCCACTCACATCTTCCTTGCACACACAATTCCTTTCTGTTGTCACCCCTGAGCTACACCTGTAGGAACTTGGAAGGAACATTGTGTGACTCAGAACACCTGTTTGCTGCCCAAAGCTGTGAGCTACCATTAACTTCCTTGATTGTCAATTGGATTTAACAGGCAGAAGCCACAGACTACAGGCTTGGAATCCAGTGGAACTTCTGAGAACGGCTTCTCCCAACATTTTCTTCAGAAATTTGGCTATCACGGGACATTGGCAACAATTAGGCTTGATCCTCAACCTGTGAATATCTGGTAACTTTCTTCCAGAAGTGCCTAGTGAGTAATCTCAGGGGCAGGCTTGCCAGTTCTAAGGTTGTGAAGAAACTGTCCTTAAGACTGGGGCTCACCTTAACGAGTCACTGGCCTTCTCCATGTTGCAGGTGCTCTCATAATCAAGAGTGATACAGCTCACAACCTTCAAGTTTCTAGGACTGTACTATATTACTTCTCACATTTGGATACTGAGATCCTTTCCTGTATTGAATCCCAGCACTAATTTTATGGCTGCCTAGATAAAAGAGTTTCCATCTATAACCTAGGCTACATGCAAAGTAAAGAGTCCATACCTCTGCATCCTTGTGTGGTAAGAGCCTTTTACCTGTCTAGCTCCTGTCTTATTGGCTTATCTGTAGACTATGTGCCAAGCTGATCCTTGATCATGTTTACCTCATATTTACTGAATGTATGGTTCAGCAGTTAAGAGCACTGGGAATACAGGACACAGAAGCTGCAACATATAAGCAGGCAAATGAACCGGATGTATTCGTTAGAGAATCCAGTACTCTAAAATGCTCAGTTATATCTCCATCCCCTTTACATTGCTTTTCCTTTACTGAAAATAATTTTTTCATAAAATGTCTTGTAACACAAGGAGAATGAAGGAGAAGGCCCTGGTCCTGGAAAGGCTCAATACAGCAGTGTAGGGGAATATCAGGACAAGGATAAAGGAGGCGTTCGATTGGGGAACAGGGGGAGGGAAGAGGTCTAATGGGACTTTTGGGAGGGGGTGATCCAGGCAAGGAGAAAACATTTGAAATGTAAATAAAGGCCAGACAATGATGGAGCACACCTTTAATCCCAGGACCTGGGAGGCAGAGGCAGGCAGATTTCTGAGTTCTTGGCCAGCCTGGTCTTCAGAGTGCATTCCAGGACAGCCATGGCTCTACAAAGAAACCCTGTCTTGAAAAAAACAAATCCAAAGCCCTCCCTCAAAAAGAAATGTAAATAAAGAATACATCTAATTTTAAAAAAAGAAAAGAAAAGAGAGGAAAAAGAAAAAAATGTGCAGTGGGCAGAGAGTAAAATAAAATAAATATAAACTTAGCTATTTATATATGTAGCATGATGTCTGACTGAAACAACATTGTTTGAATAATTTACTTATGTTAATTATCAGGTATAAGTATATACTAACAGTAGCCACAAAGCTTCACAATCCTCATTACATTAATGTATATCAAAATTAGCATATTTAATGATTTTTAGTGTAAATATGAGGCTTAAGAAAACATGTTGCTTCCATCTTTCAGATAGAATGTGTTTCTATTTAGTTTGCAGTAGGCAACATTTAACTGTGAAACATATCTAGCTCCCTATCTATCATTTCTTTGGGTTTTCATTAATTCATTTGTGTATTCGCTTTACCACCTGATCACATCCTGAAGTTGCTTTCTTCCCATACCTACCCTGTGACTCTTTCCCCCTCATTTCCTGCTCCCATTCTCTCCAGAGAAGAAGAGGCACACATGCCCTACCCCCAGCAGTTTCCACAATGCCCTGGCACACCAATTTACATCAGCTCTAAATATATCCGTGCCCACTGGGGCCAGACAAGGAAGCCCAGCTAGGGGAAAAGTTTCCCATGGAAGGCCATGAAGTTGAATAAGAGAAACCCTGCTGTCTGGTTTTTATGAGACATGCAATAAGCCCAAGATTCGCATCTGCTCCATATGTCCAGGGAGCCTAGGTCTAGACCTTGCATGCTCTTTGATGGTGGGTGGTTCAGTCTCTGATAAACCCCAGTGAGTCCAGGAAACTTGGTTCTCTTGATCTCCTTGTGGTAAATTGACACCATCTGACTCCCTCAATCCTCCTTTTGACTTTTCCCCAACTCTCTCTGAATTCTGCCTAATGTTTTGCTGTGCATATCCTTCTGGTGCCACCAGATGCTGGATGAAGATTCTTGTATGACAGTTATGCTAGGATTCTGTTCTTAAGCACAACCAAGTATCATCAAGAGTGTCAGAGTTTGGCTTTCTGACATGGGTTAATCCTCATGTTTCTCCAGTCTATAGTTGGCTATTCTTTCAAACTCAGCTCCAGGTTTATACCTGCACATATTGTAGGCAGGGAAAATTTTAGATGGAAGGTTTTGTTGGTGGGTTGGTGTTACCTTCCCCCCACTGGAAATCCTGCCTGACTACAGGAAGTGGCCACTTTCAGTCTCCCTATCCCCAGCTCCTGAGTTTCCAGCCAAGGTCACTCCCATATACTCCCAGGAGCCTGCCCCATCCTGTGTGTCTGTCTTGTACCTGAGATGCCCCCAAATGGATTGTATTTCTCTCTCCCAGCACAGTGGAGGCGGCTCCTCCCAACACACTTGATTTCTATACCTCTCTTTGTGTCCCATACCAGCACCCATACAGTTCCCTCTGATCAACCACTAGTAATATAGATTCTATTTACCTTACCTAGTGAGATTCAATCATCTTACCTAGGGCCCTAATCTTACTTAGTTTCTTTGAGTGTTTGAATTGTAGCATGCTTTTCCATTAGTCTATGGGTAATATCCATGTATTAGTGAGTACATAGCATGCACATTCTTCTGGGTCACAATGACCTCACTAAGAATGGATATTTTCGAGTTCTATCTATTTGCCTGAAAATTGCATTATAATCCTTATTTTTAATATATGATTAGTATTCCATGACAGAAATGTACATGATTTTCCTTATCCACTCTTCAGTGAGAGACAGGTGGTGTGCTAACATTTTCTGATTATTATGAATATAGGTGCTATGAATGAAGTTGAGCAAGTGTTCTTGTGCTATGGCAGAAGAAGTTTTGAGTTTATGGCCAGGAATTGTATAACTGGGCCTTGAAGTAAAATTATTTGTGATAATCACCCAGCATGATTTCCAAATATTGTGTGCAAATTTACACACTCACCAGAAATGCAAGATTGTCTCCCTTGCTCCAAATCCTCACCTGCATGTGCGCTCATTTCAGTTTTTATCCTAGCCATGCTCATGTGTATAGGAAGGAATCTCAGACTCCTTACAATTTGCATTTTCCTAGGAATGTTGGATATTTCCTTAAGTATATCCTGGCAATTAGAGCTTTCCTGTTGAAAATTCTTTGTTGAATTCTGTACTCCATTTTTTTTTAAATGGAGTATTGGGTTTTTGATGTCTAATTTCTTGAGGTATTTACATTGTTTGATATCACAATTGTGTACAGCTGGTGAAAATATTTTTGCCATTATTTAGGGTACTGTTTTGACCTACTGTTGCTGTATTTGCCTTACTGAGTATTTCTACTTTCTTGAGGTCACACTTGAAAAGTTTTGGTCTTAGTGCCTGACCTATGGGTGTTCTGTTCAGGAAGTGTCACCTTTTACAATGAGTTCAAGAGCCCTGACATTATTAATGATATTCTCTAAATAGAATCCTAGAATAACTATCTTTTGAGAGGTTTCACCCAGCCACTGACCAAAACAGATGCAGAGACCCACAGACAAATATTAGACAAAGTTCAGGGAATCTTGTGGAAGACTAGAGGGAATATTGAAGGAGTCAGAGAGTTCATGGACACCAGAAGAAAACCTACAGAATCAACCAACCTAGTCTCATAAGGGCTCAAGGAGATTGAACCATTGGAGCCCAACACTAGCTGGCTGCTGCTCAACAACTAAGCTCAATTAATACACCTGAAACTTCACATATTCTCTTCACAGTGTGCTGTAGGGGGAAATCATTGGAGACACACACAACTCAAGCAACTTCAGTTTAATAAATTAGTTCATTTTGTGAAATATTTGTGAAATGGAGGGCTTTTTAAGACTTTTTCATTTTGGTGTATATGCATATGTATTGTGCATAATGTGTAAAAGCCAGGATCCACAGATATCTGAAGAGATGGACCTACCACCTGAAGCTTGAGTTCCAGCTGGAGGCATCTGATGATAAAAGTGCTGAAACCAAACTTTGGCCCTCTTTTCTAGCAAAATGTACTATTAAAACAGGAGCCACCTCCTTTAATACGTGGGGTTTGGCTTCTTTGATTGGTTGTCTGTCTGTAGAGCATGAAAGGAGTTTGCTGTGGGCAAGCATGGAGCAAGTTCAAAGGTTCAAAGCAACAAGGCCTGTGAAGTTGAATAGCAGGCAGGGAGAGGAGGGATGGGAAGGAATAAAAAAGAAGTGTGAGAGACATGTAGGTTGTTCTTATGAATTCTTCTTCAGCACATGCTAACCTAGAGATCCATATGTGAATCACCTTAGCTTATAACATTATCCATGTACCCAGGATTTTGAATCATTACATGTCTGGCATCCATGTGTTCATTTTGACCCTCTCCAGAGTGTATTTGTTGCAGAATGATTAAAGGTAGATACTTTATGCTAGTTACACACCAGGAATGACATCTAAAAAAAGAAGCCTGGTTCTGTTTATTGACATGACATTACAGTTCAGAACAAAAGTTGGCAAGTCCATTACAAAGCATCTCTTAATCTGTCCTGGCAGAAGTCACTCAAAACAGCCAAGTTGTCATCCTGACTCCACAAGTCCTCTGTTCACACAGTCCAACAGATTGTTTCCCATGCCAAGCTCAGCTTCCAGGATCTCAGTTCTTGTACAGTCTTTTGTTTCCAAGCATGTATAAAGTGTCTGAAGTCACAGTCTCTGACCACCATGCATGAGAGATGTGTCCCAGTCCTGTCCGTTATTCACATCAGGAAGTCCTGTATCCATGCTCAGTGCCAGCAAAAACAAAATCTCGCACCTTGGCCATAGACACAGCGCTCACCACATTTAGGACAATTATCTGTAGCAAAGGAGATGTTCTTGGGCTGCCTTATTGCCCTGAGAGTTTCCAGGAGCTGCAGACAAAGTTGGGCAAATCTTACTCTGGAGACATGAGCCAACCTATCATAGCACTCCAGAGGGGCAGGGTATTGTTCCACATTCATCTTGCTCCAGTTGACTGTGTGCTCCAGAAGGTCCTTCAGGATGGCATTGGAGAAGCAATTGTTGTAGAAGTTGATCTTGGTGAGCTGAGAGCAATGTGTGAGGGCAGGTAGGAGGGCAATGAGCTGGGAGTCCTTCATCCTACATCCCTGAAAATCCATAGTTTGTAGAGTATCTGCCACTTTTTGGAAGAGACATTTCATAGCCATCAGATCCAAATCTGTTAGAACCACACCTCTCATTTCCAGATGTTTTAGCTGAAAGACACTCTGGCAGTGGGAGAAGGAATCCAAGTCTGACTGTGAAAGTTGGTAGTGAGTGACAGAAAGGGAGCTCAGTGGCGTCATCAGGTGCCTAGAGATGAAGGGGACCAGAGGGTTACTTCTGGCAAATGGTGATGGAGAGCATGGGGTGGGCTTTTCAATGTCTTAGAAGGGAACAGGGACCCCAAGCTGAGTGTGAGCAAATGATCACAGATATTATCTGAGATGCTTCCGTTTGGAATCAGCTTAGTGAAGTCAAACCCACACTTGATCTGCTGGCCATAGTCTCAAGCAGAAAACCATTATACCCTATAAAACCCAGGATAACAAGGAGGAAGTTTCATGCCAGGAGAGTCCTGACAGGATCTAAGGACATGACCTGTGGCCTCAGTCAATGCTGCATTGCACCCTGACCTCTCCACAGTCACTCATGCTATCATGCAGATGCCCACACTCCCTCTTGTCTCATGCACTCAGCCCTACTGAGGGTCAAGCATTTCACTCACGGAGAAGTAGGGGGAGAGGGAAGGCTGTGCCCACAGATCTAAGCAGACAGCTCACCTTCTCACATTGCTGCTGAGTCCCTCAAGATCTAAGTACATTCAACTCTTCCTGTCCCCTTTGTGATGGATTGTTTGCCTATGATTCCAAGAAGAATTTCCAGCCCTCCTGACCATATCTGACCTACTCCTTATGTCCCTTTTGTCCTCTGCTTCAGGAATGCTCATTTAAGACTTGGAATCACTACACATTACTTACATATTCTAAGGAGCCCCTAAATGTTTGTTCCCAGTGACTGACAGACAGGCACCCTGGACCACTAATCTTTAAAATGGAAGAGGAAAATTTGCTCTGCTAGCTGACCCAGTCCTCCATCCTTGCTCACCTGAGGACCTGATTCATGTGGTCTTTGACGAAATGGACACCACTCATGGAGAGATGCTGGAGACAATTGAATTTGGAGAAGACAGATATGAACTCCTGGATATACTGCTCTTCTCTGTCTCCTGTCCTATTGGCAATCTTGAAGACGTTCTTGTAGAGGGGTGCCAGGAAGAGTTTGCAAAGATTTCTCATCTGCCCAAAGCAGGAAGCAAATTCGGCCAGCTTGTACAAATTCCACTGAGTGTTCAGTTCCAATTCCTCAATATGCTCTGGATGAAATATATTCAAGATCTTGCTGATAAAGTCCATGGGCATAGCCCAGATCTTCATCTTTGCACAACACAAATGTAGGGAGTCCTTTCTCTGCTGGGCCCACTTCAAGAAGGCTGCTTGTGCTTCATCAAGGCGTGGCCTGAGGCACAACTCAGCTACCACCTTCAGCTGCCTCCTCACTGCATATCTGGGAAGGACCTTCACTACTGGCTTCTCATCCAAGGGCTCTGAAGAACAGCTCTCGTCCTCTGTACCAGCCCATATGTTCCAAAAGGCATGGTGCACATTCCTCAGGTCCAGAACCTGAAGGTTTCCCCTGCTGAGGGTGAACACATGTCAAGTATCAGCAGCCGCGATGACCCTCAGTAAGGTTTCACTAAGTGACTCTATAGTGAAATACCCCTCAGCCTGCCAAGCTGTATATTTTTTAAACAACAGTGCAATGTGCACACATGCATGCTGCACAATTTTCTCTGAGCTGCATGTGTGGCCCTGACCACTTTCCTTCCTCTAAGTTACTCATTATTTCTCCCTATTCCCGTTATTAATGGTTTTAGGAATGGCAGGGATAGATAGGCACATTCTACTGTGAGGCTGCTTGGATCAAAGCCCTAATCCACTGATAACTGTCCTTAGTCCAAGCACACAATAGCTATGAGGTTCCTGAATCACTGTCTGGTGATCCCATCAGAAGCCATTCGCAATGACCCCACAATCTCTACTGTGTACCCCACATGGTCTCTTATATAATACTTGACCTTTGCTCACCTGGGGTGAAACCCTTTAGTCAGTCGCATGTCTATTCCATCTAGCACAGCTTGCAACATTTCCAGTTTAGGCGTCTTCATCAATGCCCCCACAGGGAGACAGGGGAAAGGCCAGGCTGCCAACATTGCCTTTATGAGCTTGGTTTGTCTGCCACTGAAAGCCTCCTTGAACAGTGCTGGGAAGAGTACAGAGGGGAGATCCTCCAGAGAGGATATGGCCAAAGCCTCATCTCTCACCAGAGACTGAATTGCCAGCTTCTTGAGTGTGGCTGCGGTCTGAATACTCATCTTCTAAAGTCTCGAGTCAAAAGACTCCTGCCAAGAAGTCAGAAAGGAATACACGTTCAAGACAAACTTAATTCAACTTCCTCAACATTATATCAACCACTAAGCTTCTGAGCTAATGCTCTAACAGTAACAGAGAAATCAATTTGCCTGTTTAACCTAAACTGGTAGTGGAAAGAGAGGCTCCCACAATGATAATGTGGAAGTCTTTATATCAAGCAAATATTCACATAATTGTCAGATCAAAATATTTTATGTAGGACCCTTTCTCAAAAACAAAATAAAATATCTCAAACCTATGCAAACAAAAAGAAACCGAGGAAACAAACATACCAATGTAAATCCATGAGTTATGGATCAAGATTAATTCCCAGAAAACAGAATGACTTCAGTGTATTTCTACAAGATTGAATCTTACCTGTGTCTGGGAAGTAGAATATGTCCACAGAGCAAACTTGTGTGTAAAAGAGGCAATGGAAAAGCTAAGGCAAAACACATGAGTAAATCACATGTGTCATTTCAGCTATATGATGTGGAAGGATATCAAAGGTACCTGGCTTACAGGACTACAGTGTAATCCAGGGTCTCACAAAAAAATAAAGACCATTACAGTGAAGGGGAAACATGAAGGAGCATTTTAATCAGATTGTCTGATTTGGAGCTTACCTGGAGGCACATGGCCAGCTCAAAGAGAGTTGGAACAACATACAGAATCCTTGTCTCAAACAGTTATATCAGGCAAAGTAATGGAATATATACACAAGCTATCATGGGATATTATTGGTGATGAGGCTAAAATTTCATTTGCAATGAAACCCAAGATCCTCAACAGGTTCCTCCTAAGGAGTCTGAATTTCTCTATATCAAACTGCATGACCCAAGGAAAAAAAAAATGGTTTACGTACCAGTTGAGAAATGCAGATATGTTGCCAAATCCCAGCCGAATCAGGGAGTTTTCTAAGATGCAAGCCTCTGACTGTGATATGTGGCTCCATGGAAGCCTTTATATACATCTCTGCTTGCCCCTCCCTATTGTAGCCACACCCTTCAAACCCAAACCGGAATTGGATTTCCTGGTTTAATCTCCACCCTTTAAATTATAGATCAAAGTTGTAATCATTTCACTCATTGAATCAGAAGGACTTGTGATAACAAATTTCCCACTCATCGTCATTCACACACACAAACCCACCCAAAAGTTTCTTGGATAAATAAAAAACATTCCATTTGTTAATACACCATACAACACCATGTGGGTACATTTATTCCTTCATTTGCATAAGATCTATTCAGTTTTCAAGTTGTACCAGTGACCATGTCATGCTCTGAATCCAAGGCTGTTTTAGAGGTCCAATTCTAGGAATCCTTCAGCCTCAGAAACCTTCTTATGGCTAGGATTATTGTTATGAATAACTATTTCTTGTTTGATTTTATTCATGTGACCAGAGTTTGCATCAGGTAAGGGTTTAATTGGTTTTTGATGAGAGACACGACATAATTGGAAGATATTCTTTTTCACTGGATTTGGAACAGATTGCTATATCAGAGACAGGACTATACATTGAAGCTCAAGGAATGAAGTGGATGCTCGGTCAATAAATTTCAGCATCAACCACTCTAGAGGTGGTGCCGGAGCATAGCTTGACCCCATTACTATACTAGCCAGGGTTCTGCATGTACTCAGATGGTCGGGAGCTACCCCACATACAGGAATTCTACCTACAACTCTCTTTGCAGCAGACAAGATGGGGCATACAGCAAGGATGCTGGGACATCCCTGAGATAGGATGCTCAGTTCATGGTCATGTTCATCGAAATTGTAAGCCGTAGTATTGTGTGATCTCTACAAAGCCTGCTTCCCAAATGGACGAAAGCAAACAGAAAAAGAAGGGTGTGAGGGAGATGGTGCCCTTGGCTCCCAAGGAAGCAGAGAGTAAGTCAACTAGGATCAGCCAAAAAACCTTCCTCAAGGAGATGTAATCTAGAGTGGGACGTGGGTGGAAGGGTTGCTTTAGAAAGTGTGAGCACCTGTCATCTTCTATTCCTATCATCTATGTGGTGGCTTGAAATGATCTGTGATTACAGTTCCAGCCAACCTGAAACCTCATTCTGACCTGCTAGGGCAGCAGGCCTGTGAGGGTTATCCATTCCTATTTGTACACAAGCACCACTCCCCATAAAATCAATCATCTTAAAACAGCAGCTCTATCTTGGGTTTTGTGGCACACACCTTTAATCCATCCCCTCAGGAGTCCAAGGTTGACTGGGTCAGTGAGTTCAAGGCTACCCTCATCTAAATAAATAATTCAAAAACCAGTAAAGCCTATGGAGTGAGGATCCGTCTTATAATTAAACCAGAGCTGAGCAGGGTAGCACAGACCTAAATCTCAAGAGAGGCAGGGGCACCTTTGATGTTGAGGCCAAACTGGACCACAGAGTAGCTTATGGGACATCTAGGGCTCTTAAACAATGAAACCCTGCCCCAAAACAACCAAACAAAGAAACACATAAACAAAGTGTAGTTTACTAGATGGCGCAGGTACAATCCTTAAAACTAGCATTAGGGAGGTAGTAGCAGGTGAACGACTAAGGTCAAGGTCAGCATGTTGTTCAGACTGAGTTCAGGAAGAAAGAGACATGTTAAACAGACCATCCGTTTCAAAAACCAACCAAATAACCAAACAACCAATACAACCCAAAACCAGACAAGCAATCAAGCAAAGCAAAAACTACCCAAAACACAATTCTAAAAGAAAATCCTCCAGAGAGCTTAAGGTCCAGTGAGATGGCCCAAAGAGCAATAGCACTTGCCGCCCAAGTAAGTGCTGAGTTCAGTAATGGGGCCCTCGGGTGGAAGGAGAGAAACCACTGCAGTTTTGAGTCCTCCCCCATCTACACGCATGCTCTGCTGCTGGTACACCAATACACAAATGTAGCAAGACAGTTATCAAGTACAGAACAGCATGAGAGCTGATCCAGGATGGTGGTGAAATAAAGCTTCAGGAGACTGAAGAAGGAAGGCTCCAAACTGACTCTACCTAGCCGACACAATGTGATTCTGTCTCTCCCAACCAAATACCAATAATTGTAGCTCAGTGGTAAATAGGCAGCTCAGTCTCTCGTCCTAGTTTTCATGAATGAAACCCAGTGAAGGTTCTAATCCCGTTGGTCAAGAGAAAACAGGTTTCTCCAAAGAGCTAAGGATGTCTCTTGGGAAAAGCAAGGAGAAATCCATACTGGAAAGAGAGAATTTCAGTGTAAATTGGGTCCAAGGTAAAAGAGACATTGAGCTGGATGGCACTGATGCACAGGGAATTATGGAGCCTAGGGGCTACCACTGACCTTGATAAGTTACTCAGCACTATAGTTCTTAATGGAAGAGTTAAAAGTACCTCTGGGCAAAGATAAAGATAATGACTCATTTTTACTGAGCCTGATAAATTTCCAGCCTTAGATACAATGTAGGCTTTTGCCAAAACACCCAAGGGTGGGAAAGGGGCTTTGTTCAGGTCCAGGCTTTGTACTCAGTGGGAGGGAATAGATTCCAGATCCTATTATATTCCTGCAAGCTTATTTGGAGAGATTTTCAGTGATTGACCTGTGTCCCTCTGCGGAGCATGTCCTAGGTGTCCTTGAAGAAGTTCATGCAAAGGGTGGGGCACAGTAGATTCTTATGTTTGGTCTGCATGGTTTCTCCAAAGTGCTAGGAGCCCTGTCCTGGTGACTTTGGCCTTCTGTTGCATGATTGTCAGAGTAGGAGGTTGGGGAGCCTGGCAGGTTTTCTTGTTTTGGTTTGTTTCTTGTTTGTTTGTTTATGTGACTTCTGCCCTTGAGGGTTTCCTCTGGACTTGACTGAGGATGCGATCCTGCTGCTAAGCCCTGTTCTTTCTCTGGCCAACATACTCAAGCCCCTTTGCTGATCTGGTGCTCTGAGATATTATTCTGGTAGCTTGCTGCCCTCTAGCACCAATGAATGTGTAGCAGCTGCTTCACAGTTGTGACCTTAGAATATAGCCACTCACATCTTCCTTGCATACACAATTCCATTCTGTTGTCACCCCTGAGCTACACCTGTAGGAACTTGGAAGGAACATTGTGTGACTCAGAACACCTGTTTGCTGCCCAAAGCTGTGAGCTACCATTAACTTCCTTGATTGTCAATTGGATTTAACAGGCAGAAGCCACAGACTACAGGCTTGGAATCCAGTGGAACTTCTGAGAACGGCTTCTCCCAACATTTTCTTCAGAAATTTGGCTATCACGGGACACTGGCAACAATTAGGCTTGATCCTCAACCTGTGAATATCTGGTAACTTTCTTCCAGAAGTGCCTAGTGAGTAATCTCAGGGGCAGGCTTGCCAGTTCTAAGGTTGTGAAGAAACTGTCCTTAAGACTGGGGCTCACCTTAACGAGTCACTGGCCTTCTCCATGTTGCAGGTGCTCTCATAATCAAGAGTGATACAGCTCACAACCTTCAAGTTTCTAGGACTGTACTATATTACTTCTCACATTTGGATACTGAGATCCTTTCCTGTATTGAACCCCAGCACTAATTTTATGGCTGCCTAGATAAAAGAGTTTCCATCTATAACCTAGGCTACATGCAAAGTAAAGAGTCCATACCTCTACATCCTTGTGTGGTAAGAGCCTTTTACCTGTCTAGCTCCTGTCTTGTTGGCTTATCTGTAGACTATGTGCCAAGCTGATCCTTGATCATGTTTACCTCATATTTACTGAATGTATGGTTCAGCAGTTAAGAGCACTGGGAATACAGGACACAGAAGCTGCAACATATAAGCAGGCAAATGAACCGGATGTATTCGTTAGAGAATCCAGTACTCTAAAATGCTCAGTTATATCTCCATCCCCTTTACATTGCTTTTCCTTTACTGAAAATAATTTTTTCATAAAATGTCTTGTAACACAAGGAGAATGAAGGAGAAGGCCCTGGTCCTGGAAAGGCTCAATACAGCAGTGAAGGGGAATATCAGGACAAGGATAAAGGAGGCGTTCGATTGGGGAACAGCGGGAGGGAAGAGGTCTAATGGGACTTTTGGGAGGGGGTGATCCAGGCAAGGAGAAAACATTTGAAATGTAAATAAAGGCCAGACAATGATAGAGCACACCTTTTATCCCAGGACCTGGGAGGCAGAGGCAGGCAGATTCCTGAGTTCTTGGCCAGCCTGGTCTTCAGAGTGCATTCCAGGACAGCCATGGCTCTACAAAGAAACCCTGTCTTGAAAAAAACAAATCCAAAGCCCTCCCTCAAAAAGAAATGTAAATAAAGAATACATCTAATTTTAAAAAAAGAAAAGAAAAGAGAGGAAAAAGAAAAAAATGTGCAGTGGGCAGAGAGTAAAATAAATATAAACTTAGCTATTTATATATGTAGCATGATGTCTGACTGAAACAACATTGTTTGAATAATTTACATATGTTAATTATCAGGTATAAGTATATACTAACAGTAGCCACAAAGCTTCACAATCCTCATTACATTAATATATATCAAAATTAGCATATTTAATGATTTTTAGTGTAAATATGAGGCTTAAGAAAACATGTTGCTACCATCTTTCAGATAGAATGTGTTTCTATTTAGTTTGCAGTAGGCAACATTTAACTGTGAAACATATCTAGCTCCCTATCTATCATTTCTTTGGGTTTTCATTAATTCATTTGTGTATTCGCTTTACCACCTGATCACATCCTGAAGTTGCTTTCTTCCCATACCTACCCTGTGACTCTTTCCACCTCATTTCCTGCTCCCATTCTCTCCAGAGAAGAAGAGGCACACATGCCCTACCCCCAGCAGTTTCCACAATGCCCTGGCACACCAATTTACATCAGCTCTAAATATATCCGTGCCCACTGGGGCCAGACAAGGAAGCCCAGCTAGGGGAAAAGTTTCCCATGGAAGGCCATGAAGTTGAATAAGAGAAACCCTGCTGTCTGGTTTTTATGAGACATGCAATAAGCCCAAGATTCGCATCTGCTCCATATGTCCAGGGAGCCTAGGTCTAGACCTTGCATGCTCTTTGATGGTGGGTGGTTCAGTCTCTGATAAACCCCAGTGAGTCCAGGAAACTTGGTTCTCTTGATCTCCTTGTGGTAAATTGACACCATCTGACTCCCTCAATCCTCCTTTTGACTTTTCCCCAACTCTCTCTGAATTCTGCCTAATGTTTTGCTGTGCATATCCTTCTGGTGCCACCAGATGCTGGATGAAGATTCTTGTATGACAGTTATGCTAGGATTCTGTTCTTAAGCACAACCAAGTATCATCAAGAGTGTCAGAGTTTGGCTTTTTGACATGGCTTAATCCTCATGTTTCTCCAGTCTATAGTTGGCTATTCTTTCAAACTCAGCTCCAGGTTTATACCTGCACATATTGTAGGCAGGGAAAATTTTAGATGGAAGGTTTTCTTGGTGGGTTGGTGTTACCTTCCCCCCACTGGAAATCCTGCCTGACTACAGGAAGTGGCCACTTTCAGTCTCCCTATCCCCAGCTCCTGAGTTTCCAGCCAAGGTCACTCCCATATACTCCCAGGAGCCTGCCCCATCCTGTGTGTCTGTCTTGTACCTGAGATGCCCCCAAATGGATTGTATTTCTCTCTCCCAGCACAGTGGAGGCGGCTCCTCCCAACACACTTGATTTCCATACCTCTCTTTGTGTCCCATACCAGCACCCATACAGTTCCCTCTGATCAACCACTAGTAATATAGATTCTATTTACCTTACCTAGTGAGATTCAATCATCTTACCTAGGGCCCTAATCTTACTTAGTTTCTTTGAGTGTTTGGATTGTAGCATGCTTTTCCATTAGCCTATGGCTAATATCCATGTATTAGTGAGTACATTGCATGCACATTCTTCTGGGTCACAATGACCTCACTAAGAATGGATATTTTCGAGTTCTATCTATTTGCCTGAAAATTGCATTATAATCCTTATTTTTAATATATGATTAGTATTCCATGACAGAAATGTACATGATTTTCCTTATCCACTCTTCAGTGAGAGACAGGTAGTGTGCTAACATTTTCTGATTATTATGAATATAGGTGCTATGAATAAAGTTGAGCAAGTGTTCTTGTGCTATGGCAGAAGAAGTTTTGAGTTTATGGCCAAGAATTGTATAACTGGGCCTTGAAGTAAAATTATTTGTGATAATCACCCAGCATGATTTCCAAATATTGTGTGCAAATTTACACACTCACCAGAAATGCAAGATTGTCTCCCATGCTCCAAATCCTCACCTGCATGTGCGCTCATTTCAGTTTTTATCCTAGCCATGCTCATGTGTATAGGAAGGAATCTCAGACTCCTTACAATTTGCATTTTCCTAGGAATGTTGGATATTTCCTTAAGTATATCCTGGCAATTAGAGCTTTCCTGTTGAAAATTCTTTGTTGAATTCTGTACTCCATTTTTTTTAAATGGAGTATTGGGTTTTTGATGTCTAATTTCTTGAAGTATTTACATTGTTTGATATCAACCCTCTGTCGAATGTAAAGCTGGTGAAGATATTTTTGCCATTATTTAGGGTACTGTTTTGACCTACTGATGCTGTATTTGCCTTACTGAGTATTTCTACTTTCTTGAGGTCACACTTGAAAAGTTTTGGTCTTAGTGCCTGATCTATGGGTGTTCTGTTCAGGAAGTGTCACCTTTTACAATGAGTTCAAGAGCCCTGACATTATTAATGATATTCTCTAAATAGAATCCTAGAATAACTATCTTTTGAGAGGTTTCACACAGCCACTGACCAAAACAGATGCAGAGACCCACAGACAAATATTAGACAAAGTTCAGGGAATCTTGTGGAAGACTAGAGGGAATATTGAAGGAGTCAGAGAGTTCATGGACACCAGAAGAAAACCTACAGAATCAACCAACCTAGTCTCATAAGGGCTCAAGGAGATTGAACCATTGGAGCCCCACACTAGCTGGCTGCTGCTCAACAACTAAGCTCAATTAATACACCTGAAACTTCACATATTCTCTTCACAGTGTGCTGTAGGGGGAAATCATTGGAGACACACACAACTCAAGCAACTTCAGTTTAATAAATTAGTTCATTTTGTGAAATATTTGTGAAATGGAGGGCTTTTTAAGACTTTTTCATTTTGGTGTATATGCATATGTATTGTGCATAATGTGTAAAAGCCAGGATCCACAGATATCTGAAGAGATGGACCTACCACCTGAAGCTTGAGTTCCAGCTGGAGGCATCTGATGATAAAAGTGCTGAAACCAAACTTTGGCCCTCTTTTCTAGCAAAATGTACTATTAAAACAGGAGTCACCTACTTTAATACGTGGGGTTTGGTTTCTTTGATTGGTTGTCTGTCTGTAGAGCATGAAAGGAGTTTGCTGTGGGCAAGCATGGAGCAAGTTCTAAAGTTCAAAGCAACAAGGCCTGTGAAGTTGAATAGCAGGCAGGGAGAGGAGGGATGGGAAGGAATAAAAAAGAAGTGTGAGAGACATGTAGGTTGTTCTTATGAATTCTTCTTCAGCACATGCTAACCTAGAGATCCATATGTGAATCACCTTAGCTTATAATATTATCCATGTACCCAGGATTTTGAATCATTACATGTCTGGCAACCATGTGTCCATTTTGACCCTCTCCAGAGGGTATTTGTTGCAGAATGATTAAAGGTAGATACTTTATGCTAGTTACACACCAGGAATGACATCTAAAAAAAGAAGCCTGGTTCTGTTTATTGACATGACATTACAGTTCAGAACAAAAGTTGGCAAGTCCATTACAAAGCATCTCTTAATCTGTCCTGGCAGAAGTCACTCAAAACAGCCAAGTTGTCATCCTGACTCCACAAGTCCTCTGTTCACACAGTCCAACAGATTGTTTCCCATGCCAAGCTCAGCTTCCAGGATCTCAGTTCTTGTACAGTCTTTTGTTTCCAAGCATGTATAAAGTGTCTGAAGTCACAGTCTCTGACCACCATGCATGAGAGATGTGTCCCAGTCCTGTCCGTTATTCACATCAGGAAGTCCTGTATCCATGCTCAGTGCCAGCAAAAACAAAATCTCGCACCTTGGCCATAGACACAGCGCTCACCACATTTAGGACAATTATCTGTAGCAAAGGAGATGTTCTTGGGCTGCCTTATTGCCCTGAGAGTTTCCAGGAGCTGCAGACAAAGTTGGGCAAATCTTACTCTGGAGACATGAGCCAACCTATCATAGCACTCCAGAGGGGCAGGGTATTGTTCCACATTCATCTTGCTCCAGTTGACTGTGTGCTCCAAAAGGTCCTTCAGGATGGGCATGGAGAAGCAATTGTTGTAGAAGTTGATCTTGGTGAGCTGAGAGCAATGTGTGAGGGCAGGTAGGAGGGCAATGAGCTGGGAGTCCTTCATCCTCCATCCCTGAAAATCCATAGTTTCTAGAGTATCTGCCACTTTTTGGAAGAGACATTTCATAGGCATCAGATCCAAATCTGTTAGAACCACACCTCTCATTTCCAGATGTTTTAGCTGAAAGACACTCTGGCAGTGGGAGAAGGAATCCAAGTCTGACTGTGAAAGTTGGTAGTGAGTGACAGAAAGGGAGCTCAGTGGCGTCATCAGGTGCCTAGAGATGAAGGGGACCAGAGGGTTAGTTCTGGCAAATGGTGATGGAGAGCATGGGGTGGGCTTTTCAATGTCTTAGAAGGGAACAGGGACCCCAAGCTGAGTGTGAGCAAATGATCACAGATATTATCTGAGATGCTTCCGTTTGGAATCAGCTTAGTGAAGACAAACCCACACTTGATCTGCTGGCCATAGTCTCAAGCAGAAAACCATTATACCCTATAAAACCCAGGATAACAAGGAGGAAGTTTCATGCCAGGAGAGTCCTGACAGGATCTAAGGACATGACCTGTGGCCTCAGTCAATGCTGCATTGCACCCTGACCTCTCCACAGTCACTCATGCTATCATGCAGATGCCCACACTCCCTCTTGTCTCATGCACTCAGCCCTACTGAGGGTCAAGCATTTCACTCACGGAGAAGTAGGGGGAGAGGGAAGGCCGTGCCCACAGATCTAAGCAGACAGCTCACCTTCTCACATTGCTGCTGAGTCCCTCAAGATCTAAGTACATTCAACTCTTCCTGTCCCCTTTGTGATGGATTGTTTGCCTATGATTCCAAGAAGAATTTCCAGCCCTCCTGACCATATCTGACCTACTCCTTATGTCCCTTTTGTCCTCTGCTTCAGGAATGCTCATTTAAGACTTGGAATCACTACACATTACTTACATATTCTAAGGAGCCCCTAAATGTTTGTTCCCAGTGACTGACAGACAGGCACCCTGGACCACTAATCTTTAAAATGGAAGAGGAAAATTTGCTCTGCTAGCTGACCCAGTCCTCCATCCTTGCTCACCTGAGGACCTGATTCATGTGGTCTTTGACGAAATGGACACCACTCATGGAGAGATGCTGGAGACAATTGAATTTGGAGAAGACAGATATGAACTCCTGGATATACTGCTCTTCTCTGTCTCCTGTCCTATTGGCAATCTTGAAGACGTTCTTGTAGAGGGGTGCCAGGAAGAGTTTGCAAAGATTTCTCATCTGCCCAAAGCAGGAAGCAAATTCGGCCAGCTTGTACAAATTCCACTGAGTGTTCAGTTCCAATTCCTCAATATGCTCTGGATGAAATATATTCAAGATCTTGCTGATAAAGTCCATGGGCATATCCCAGATCTTCATCTTTGCACAACACAAATGTAGGGAGTCCTTTCTCTGCTGGGCCCACTTCAAGAAGGCTGCTTGTGCTTCATCAAGGCGTGGCCTGAGGCACAACTCAGCTACCACCTTCAGCTGCCTCCTCACTGCATATCTGGGAAGGACCTTCACTACTGGCTTCTCATCCAAGGGCTCTGAAGAACAGCTCTCGTCCTCTGTACCAGCCCATATGTTCCAAAAGGCATGGTGCACTTTCCTCAGGTCCAGAACCTGAAGGTTTCCCCTGCTGAGGGTGAACACATGTCAAGTATCAGCAGCCGCGATGACCCTCAGTAAGGTTTCACTAAGTGACTCTATAGTGAAATACCCCTCAGCCTGCCAAGCTGTATATTTTTTAAACAACAGTGCAATGTGCACACATGCATGCTGCACAATTTTCTCTGAGCTGCATGTGTGGCCCTGACCACTTTCCTTCCTCTAAGTTACTCATTATTTCTCCCTATTCCCGTTATTAATGGTTTTAGGAATGGCAGGGATAGATAGGCACATTCTACTGTGAGGCTGCTTGGATCAAAGCCCTAATCCACTGATAACTGTCCTTAGTCCAAGCACACAATAGCTATGAGGTTCCTGAATCACTGTCTGGTGATCCCATCAGAAGCCATTCGCAATGACCCCACAATCTCTACTGTGTACCCCACATGGTCTCTTATATAATACTTGACCTTTGCTCACCTGGGGTGAAACCCTTTAGTCAGTCGCATGTCTATTCCATCTAGCACAGCTTGCAACATTTCCAGTTTAGGCGTCTTCATCAATGCCCCCACAGGGAGACAGGGGAAAGGCCAGGCTGCCAACATTGCCTTTATGAGCTTGGTTTGTCTGCCACTGAAAGCCTCCTTGAACAGTGCTGGGAAGAGTACAGAGGGGAGATCCTCCAGAGAGGATATGGCCAAAGCCTCATCTCTCACCAGAGACTGAATTGCCAGCTTCTTGAGTGTGGCTGCGGTCTGAATACTCATCTTCTAAAGTCTCGAGTCAAAAGACTCCTGCCAAGAAGTCAGAAAGGAATACACGTTCAAGACAAACTTAATTCAACTTCCTCAACATTATATCAACCACTAAGCTTCTGAGCTAATGCTCTAACAGTAACAGAGAAATCAATTTGCCTGTTTAACCTAAACTGGTAGTGGAAAGAGAGGCTCCCACAATGATAATGTGGAAGTCTTTATATCAAGCAAATATTCACATAATTGTCAGATCAAAATATTTTTTGTAGGACCCTTTCTCAAAAACAAAATAAAATATCTCAAACCTATGCAAACAAAAAGAAACCGAGGAAACAAACATACCAATGTAAATCCATGAGTTATGGATCAAGATTAATTCCCAGAAAACAGAATGACTTCAGTGTATTTCTACAAGATTGAATCTTACCTGTGTCTGGGAAGTAGAATATGTCCACAGAGCAAACTTGTGTGTAAAAGAGGCAATGGAAAAGCTAAGGCAAAACACATGAGTAAATCACATGTGTCATTTCAGCTATATGATGTGGAAGGATATCAAAGATACCTGGCTTACAGGTCTACAGTGTAATCCAGGGTCTCACAAAAACTAAAGACCATTACAGTGAAGGGGAAACATGAAGGAGCATTTTAATCAGATTGTCTGATTTGGAGCTTACCTGGAGGCACATGGCCAGCTCAAAGAGAGTTGGAACAACATACAGAATCCTTGTCTCAAACAGTTATATCAGGCAAAGTAATGGAATATATACACAAGCTATCATGGGATATTATTGGTGATGAGGCTAAAATTTCATTTGCAATGAAACCCAAGATCCTCAACAGGTTCCTCCTAAGGAGTCTGAATTTCTCTATATCAAACTGCATGACCCAAGGGGAAAAAAAAATGGTTTACATACCAGTTGAGAAATGCAGATATGTTGCCAAATCCCAGCCGAATCAGGGAGTTTTCTAAGATGCAAGCCTCTGACTGTGATATGTGGCTCCATGGAAGCCTTTATATACATCTCTGCTTGCCCCTCCCTATTGTAGCCACACCCTTCAAACCCAAACCGGAATTGGATTTCCTGGTTTAATCTCCACCCTTTAAATTATAGATCAAAGTTGTAATCATTTCACTCATTGAATCAGAAGGACTTGTGATAACAAATTTCCCACTCATCGTCATTCACACACACAAACCCACCCAAAAGTTTCTTGGATAAATAAAAAACATTCCATTTGTTAATACACCATACAACACCATGTGGGTACATTTATTTCTTCATTTGCATAAGATCTATTCAGTTTTCAAGTTGTACCAGTGACCATGTCATGCTCTGAATCCAAGGTTGTTTTAGAGGTCCAATTCTAGGAATCCTTCAGCCTCAGAAACCTTCTTATGGCTAGGATTATTGTTATGAATAACTATTTCTTGTTTGATTTTATTCATGTGACCAGAGTTTGCATCAGGTAAGGGTTTAATTGGTTTTTGATGAGAGACACGACATAATTGGAAGATATTCTTTTTCACTGGATTTGGAACAGATTGCTATATCAGAGACAGGACTATACATTGAAGCTCAAGGAATGAAGTGGATGCTCGGTCAATAAATTTCAGCATCAACCACTCTAGAGGTGGTGCCGGAGCATAGCTTGACCCCATTACTATACTAGCCAGGGTTCTGCATGTACTCAGATGGTCGAGAGCTACCCCACATACAGGAATTCTCCCTACAACTCTCTTTGCAGCAGACAAGATGGGGCATACAGCAAGGATGCTGGGACATCCCTGAGATAGGATGCTCAGTTCATGGTCATGTTCATCGAAATTGTAAGCCGTAGTATTGTGTGATCTCTACAAAGCCTGCTTCCTAAATGGACGAAAGCAAACAGAAAAAGGAGGGTGTGAGGGAGATGGTGCCCTTGGCTCCCAAGGAAGCAGAGAGTAAGTCAACTAGGATCAGCCAAAAAACCTTCCTCAAGGAGATGTAATCTAGAGTGGGACGTGGGCTGAAGGGTTGCTTTAGAAAGTGTGAGCACCTGTCAATCTTCTATTCCTATCATTTATGTGGTGGCTTGAAATGATCTGTGATTACAGTTCCACCCAACCTGAAACCTCATTCTGACCTGCTAGGGCAGCAGGCCTGTGAGGGTTATCCATTCCTATTTGTACACAAGCACCACTCCCCATAAAATCAATCATCTTAAAACAGCATCTCTATCTTGGGTTTTGTGGCACACACCTTTAATCCATCCCCTCAGGAGTCCAAGGTTGACTGGGTCAGTGAGTTCAAGGCTACCCTCATCTAAATAAATAATTCAAAAACCAGTAAAGCCTATGGAGTGAGGATCTGTCTTATAATTAAACCAGAGCTGAGCAGGGTAGCACAGACCTAAATCTCAAGAGAGGCAGGGGCACCTTTGATGTTGAGGCCAAACTGGACCACAGAGTAGCTTATGGGACATCTAGGGCTCTTAAACAATGAAACCCTGCCCCAAAACAACCAAACAAAGATACACATAAACAAAGTGTAGTTTACTAGATGGCGCAGGTACAATCCTTAAAACTAGCATTAGGGAGGTAGTAGCAGGTGAACGACTAAGGTCAAGGTCAGCATGTTGTTCAGACTGAGTTCAGGAAGAAAGAGACATGTTAAACAGACCATCCGTTTCAAAAACCAACCAAATAACCAAACAACCAAACAACCCAAAACCAGACAAGCAATCAAGCAAAGCAAAAACTACCCAAAACACAATTCTAAAAGAAAATCCTCCAGAGAGCTTAAGGTCCAGTGAGATGGCCCAAAGAGCAATAGCACTTGCCGCCCAAGTAAGTGCTGAGTTCAGTAATGGGGCCCTCGGGTGGAAGGAGAGAAACCACTGCAGTTTTGAGTCCTCCCCCATCTACACGCATGCTCTGCTGCTGGTACACCAATACACAAATGTAGCAAGACAGTTATCAAGTACAGACCAGCATGAGAGCTGATCCAGGAAGGTGGTGAAATAAAGCTTCAGGAGACTGAAGAAGGATGGCTCCAAACTGACTCTACCTAGCCGACACAATGTGATTCTGTCTCTCCCAACCAAATACCAATAATTGTAGCTCAGTGGTAAAAAGGCAGCTCAGTCTCTCCTCCTAGTTTTCATGAATGAAACCCAGTGAAGGTTCTAATCCCGTTGGTCAAGAGAAAACAGGTTTCTCCAAAGAGCTAAGGATGTCTCTTGGGAAAAGCAAGGAGAAATCCATACTGGAAAGAAACAATTTCAGTGTAAATTGGGTCCAAGGTAAAATCGACATTGAGCTGGATGGCACTGATGCGCAGGGAATTATGGAGCCTAGGGGCTACCACTGACTTTGATAAGTTACTCAGCACTATAGTTCTTAATGGAAGAGTTAAAAGTACCTCTGGTCAAAGATAAAGATAATGACTCATTTTTACTGAGCCTGATAAATTTCCAGCCTTAGACACAATGTAGGCTTTTGCCAAAACACCCAAGGGTGGGAAAGGGGCTTTGTTCAGGTCCAGGCTTTGTACTCAGTGGGAGGGAATAGATTCCAGATCCTATTATATTCCTGCAAGCTTATTTGGAGAGATTTTCTGTGATTGACCTGTGTCCCTCTGCGGAGCATGTCCTGGGTGTCCTTGAAGAAGTTCATGCAAAGGGTGGGGCACAGTAGATTCTTATGTTTGGTCTGCATGGTTTCTCCAAAGTGCTACGAGCCCTGTCATGGTGACTTTGGCCTTCTGTTGCATGATTGTCAGAGTAGGAGGTTGGGGAGCCTGGCAGGTTTTCTTGTTTGGGTTTGTTTCTTGTTTGTTTGTTTATGTGACTTCTGCCCTTGAGGGTTTCCTCTGGACTTGACTGAGGATGCGATCCTGCTGCTAAGCCCTGTTCTTTCTCTGGCCAACATACTCCAGCCCCTTTGCTGATCTGGTGCTCTGAGATATTATTCTGGTAGCTTGCTGCCCTCTACCACCAATGAATGTGTAGCAGCTGCTTCACAGTTGTGACCTTAGAATTTAGCCACTCACATCTTCCTTGCACACACAATTCCTTTCTGTTGTCACCCCTGAGCTACACCTGTAGGAACTTGGAAGGGACATTGTGTGACTCAGAACACCTGTTTGCTGCCCAAAGCTGTGAGCTACCATTAACTTCCTTGATTGTCAATTAGATTTAACAGGCAGAAGCCACAGACTACAGGCTTGGAATCCAGTGGAACTTCTGCGAACGGCTTCTCCCAACATTTTCTTCAGAAATTTGGCTATCACAGGACACTGGCAACAATTAGGCTTGATCCTCAACCTGTGAATATCTGGGAACTTTCTTCCAGAAGTGCCTAGTGAGTAATCTCAGGGGCAGGCTTGCCAGTTCTAAGGTTGTGAAGAAACTGTCCTTAAGACTGGGGCTCACCTTAAGGAGTCACTGGCCTTCTCCATGTTGCTGGTGCTCTCATAATCAAGAGTGATACAGCTCACAACCTTCAAGTTTCTAGGACTGTACTATATTATTTCTCACATTTGGATACTGAGATCCTTTCCTGTATTGAACCCCAGCACTAATTTTATGGCTGCCTAGATGAAAGAGTTTCCATCTATAACCTAGGCTACATGCAAAGTAAAGAGTCCATACCTCTGCATCCTTGTGTGGTAAGAACCTTTTACCTGTCTAGCTCCTGTCTTCTTGGCTTATCTGTAGACTATGTGCCAAGCTGATCCTTGATCATGTTTACCTCATATTTACTGAAAGTATGGTTCAGCAGTTAAGAGCACTGGGAATACAGGACACAGAACCTGCAACATATAATCAGGCAAATGAACCAGATGTATTCGTTAGAGAATCCAGTACTCTAAAATGCTCAGTTATATCTCCATCCCCTTTCCATTGCTTTTCCTTTACTGAAAATAATTTTTTCATAAAATGTGTTGTAACCCAAGGAGAATGAAGGAGAAGGCCCTGGTCCTGGAAAAGCTCAATACAGCAGTGTAGGGGAATATCATGACAAGGAAAAAGGAGGGGTTCGATTGGGGAACAGGGGGAGGGAAGAGGTCTAATGGTACTTTTGGGAGGGGGTGATCCAGGCAAGGAGAAAACATTTGAAATGTAAATAAAGGCCAGACAATGATGGAGCACACCTTTAATCCCAGGACCTGGGAGGCAGAGGCAAGCAGATTTCTGAGTTCTTGGCAGGCCAGGTCTTCAGAGTGCATTCCAGGACAGCCATGGCTCTACAAAGAAACCCTGTCTTGAAAAAAACAAATCCAAAGCCCTCCCCCAAAAAGAAATGTAAATAAAGAATACATCTAATTTTAAAAAAAGAAAAGAAAAGAGAGGAAAAATAAAAAATGTGCAGTGGGCAGATAGTAAAATAAAATAAATATAACCTTAGCTATTTGTATATGTAGCATGATTTCTGACTGAAACAACATTGTTTGAATAATTTACATATGTTAATTATCAGGTATAAGTATGTACTAACAGTAGCCACAAAGCTTCACAATCCTCATTACTTTACTGTATATCAAAATTAGCATATTTAATGATTTTTAGTGTAAATATGAGGCTTAAGAAAACATGTTGCTACCATATTTCAGATAGAATGTGTTTCTATTTAGTTTGCAGTAGGCAACATTTAACTGTGAATCATATCTAGCTCCCTATCTATCATTTCTTTGGGTTTTCATTAATTCATTTGTGTATTCACTTTACCACCTGATCACATCCTGAAGTTGCTTTCTTCCCATAACTACCCTGTGAACCTTTCCCCCTCATTTCCTGTTCCCATTCTCCCCAGAGAAGAAGAGGCACACATGCCCAACACCCAGCAGTTTCCACAATGCCCTGGCACACCAATTTACATCGGCTCTAAATACATCAGTGCCCACTGGGGCCAGACAAGGAAGCCCAGCTAGGGGAAAAGTTTCCCATGGAAGGCCATGAAGTTGAATAAGAGAAACCCTGCTGTCTGGTTTTTATGAGACATGCAATAAGCTTAAGATTCGCATCTGCTCCATATGTCCAGGGATCCTAGGTCTAGACCATGCATGCTCTTTGATGGTGGGTGGTTCAGTCTCTGATAAACCCCAATGAGTCCAGGAAACTTGGTTCTCTTGATCTCCTTGTGGTAAATTGACACCATCTGTCTCCGTCAATCTTCCTTTTGACTTTTCCCCAACTCTCTCTGAATTCTGCCTAATGTTTTGCTGTGCATATCCTTCTGGTGCCACCAGATGCTGGATGAAGATTCTTGTATGACAGTTATGCTAGGATTCTGTTCTTAAGCACAACCAAGTATCATCAAGAGTGTCAGAGTTTGGCTTTCTGACATGGGTTAATCCTCATGTTTCTCCAGTCTATAGTTGGCTATTCTTTCAAACTCAGCTCCAGGTTTATACCTGCACATATTGTAGGCAGGGAAAATTTTAGATGGAAGGTTTTGTTGGTGGGTTGGTGTTACCTTCCCCCCACTGGAAATCCTGCCTGACTACAGGAAGTGGCCACTTTCAGTCTCCCTATCCCCAGCTCCTGAGTTTCCAGCCAAGGTCACTCCCATATACTCCCAGGAGCCTGCCCCATCCTGTGTGTCTGTCTTGTACCTGAGATGCCCCCAAATGGATTGTATTTCTCTCTCCCAGCACTGTGGAGGCGGCTCCTCCCAACACACTTGATTTCCATAACTCTCCTTCTGTCCCATACCAACACCCATAGAGTTCCCTCTGATCAACCACTAGTAATATAGATTCTATTTACCTTACCTAGTGAGATTCAATCATCTTACCTAGGGCCCTATTCTTACTTAGTTTCTTTGAGTGTTTGGATTGTAGCATGCTTTTCCTGTAGTCTATGGGTAATATCCATGTATTAGTGAGTACATAGCATGCATATTCTTCTGGGTCACAATGACCTCACTAATAATGGATATTTTGGAGTTCTATCTCTTTGCCTGAAAATTGCATTTTAATCCTTATTTTTAATATATGATTAGTATTCCATGGCATAAATGTACATGATTTTCCTTATCCACTCTTCAGTGAGAGACAGGTGGTGTGCTTACTGTTTCTGGTTATTATGAATAAAGGTGCTATGAATGAAGTTGAGCAAGTGTCCCTGTGCTATGGCAGAACAAGTGTTGAGTTTATGGCCAGGAATTGTATAACTGGGCCTTGAAGTAGAATTATTTGAGATAATCCCCCAGCTTGATTTCCAAATTTGGTGGTCAAATTTACACACTCACTAGAAATTCAAGATTGTCTCTCTGTCTCAAATCCTCACCAGCATGTGCTGTCATTTCAGTTTTTATCTTAGCCATGCTCAAGTGTATAGGAAGGAATCTCAGACTCCTTACAATTTGCATTTTCCTAGGATATTTCCTTAAGTATTTCCTGGCAATTAGAACTTTCCTGTTGAAATTTCTTTGTTGAACTCTGTGCTCCATTTTTATTTTAAATGGGGTATTGGGTTTTTGATGTCTAATTTCCCCCTCATTTCCTGCTCCCATTCTCCCCAGAGAAGAAGAGGCACACATGCCCTACCCCCAGCAGTTTCCACAATGCCCTGGCACACCAACTTACATCGGCTCTAAATACATCCGTGCCCACTGGGGCCAGACAAGGAAGCCCAGCTAGGGGAAAAGTTTCCCATGGAAGGCCATGAAGTTGAATTAGAGAAACCCTGCTGTCTGGTTTTTATGAGGCATGCAATAAGCCCAAGATTTGCATATGCTCCATATGTCCAGGGAGCCTAGGTCTAGACCATGCATGCTCTTTGATGGTGGGTGGTTCAGTCTCTGATAAACCCCAATGAGTCCAGGAAACTTGGTTCTCTTGATCTCCTTGTGGTAAATTGACACCATCTGACTCCCTCAATCCTCCTTTTGACTTTTCCCCAACTCTCTCTGAATTCTGCCTAATGTTTTGCTGTGCATATCCATCTGGTGCCACCAGATGCTGGATGAAGATTCTTGTATGACAGTTATGCTAGGATTCTGTTCTTAAGCACAACCAAGTATCATCAAGAGTGTCAGAGTTTGGCTTTCTGACATGGGTTAATCCTCATGTTTCTCCAGTCTATAGTTGGCTATTCTTTCAAACTCAGCTCCAGGTTTATACCTGCACATATTGTAGGCAGGGAAAATTGTAGATGGAAGGTTTTGTTGGTGGGTTGGTGTTACCTTCCCCCCACTGGAAATCCTGCCTGACTATAGGAAGTGGCCACTTTCAGTCTCCATATCCCCAGCTCCTGAGTTTCCTGCCAAGGTCACTCCCATATACTCCCAGAAGCCTGCCCCATCCTGTGTGTCTGTCTTGTACCTGAGATGCCCCCAAATGGATTTTATTTCTCTCTCCCAGCACTGTGGAGGCGGCTCCTCCCAACACACTTGATTTCCATAACTCTCTTTGTGTCCCATACCAACACCCATATAGTTCCCTCTGATCAACCACTAGTAATATAGATTCTATTTACCTTACCTAGTGAGGTTCAATCATCTTACCTAGGGCCCTATTCTTACTTAGTTTCTTTGAGTGTTTGGATTGTAGCATGCTTTTCCTGTAGACTATGGGTAATATCCATGTATTAGTGAGTACATAGCATGCATATTCTTCTGGGTCACAATGACCTCACTAATAATGGAAATTTTCGAGTTCTATGTCTTTGCCTGAAAATTGCATTATAATCCTTATTTTTAATATATGATTAGTATTCCATGGAATAAATGTACATGATTTTCCTTTTCCACTCTTCAGTGAGAGACAGGTGGTGTGCTAACTGTTTCTGGTTATTATGAATAAAGGTGCTATGAATGAAGTTGAGCAAGTGTCCTTGTGCTATGGAAGAACATGTTTTGAGTTTATGGCCAGGAATTGTATAACTGGGCCTTGAAGTAGAATTATTTGTGATAATCTCCCAGCTTGATTTTCAAATTTGGTGGTCAAATTTACACACTGACTAGAAATTCAAGATTGTCTCTCTGTCTCAAATCCTCACCAGCATGTGCTGTCATTTCAGTTTTTATCTTAGCCATGCTCAAGTGTATAGGAAGGAATCTCAGACTCCTTACAATTTGCATTTTCCTAGGATATTTCCTTAAGTACTTCCTGGCAATTAGAGCTTTCCTGTTGAAAATTCTTTGTTGAAGTCTGTGCTCCATTTTTATTTTAAATGGGGTATTGGGTTTTTGATGTCTAATTTCTTGAGGTATTTACATTGTTTTGATATCAACCCTCTGTTGAATGTACAGTTGGTGAAGATATTTTTGCCATTATTTAGGGTACTGTTTTGACCTACTGATGCTGTATTTGCCTTACTGAGGATTTCTACTTTCTTGAGGTCACACTTCAAAAGTGTTGGTCTTAATGCCTGATCTATGGGTGTTCTGTTCAGGAAGCGTCTCCTTTTACAATGAGTTCAAGAGCCCTGGCATTATGAATGATATTCTCTAAATAGAATCCTAGTATAACTATCCTTTGAGAGGTTTCACCCAGCCACTGACAAAAACAGATGCAGAGACCCACAGACAAATATTAGACAAAGCTCAGGGAATCTTGTGGAAGAATAGAGAGAATATTGAAGGAGTCAGAGAGTTCAAGGACACCAGAAGAAAACCTACAGAATCAACCAACCTAGTCACACAAGGGCTCAATGATATTGAACCACCAACCAGAGAACATGCATCAGACAGACCTTGGTCACCTATACATATGGAACAGATGTGCACCTTGGCTTCCATGTGGGACCTCCAACAGCAGGAGCTGTTCTGAAACAGACTTCAGAAAACAGGAGTAGTAACACTGGAAATATGTTGAATGTGACCACATTTTTATTGTTGTTGTTGCTGCTGCTGTTGTTGTTGTTGCTACTGCTGCTGCTGCTGATTTTGTTATTGTTTAATCAACTTGAGACAGATGTGGCTAAAGTTATCTGTGAATCAGAGGCTCTATTGAGAAAATGTCAATTTCTATTATATGCAGGCAAGTTTGTGGAGAGCGTTTTCTTGATTAATGGCATTTGTGGGTGGTACAAGATTCCTGTCTGCAGGGACACTGATATGCAAAGGCCCTGGGTTGTATGAGATCATAGTCATAGCAATCTCTGCAGTACAAGCCGCCATAGCCTTCACCCCTGGTACTTTCTACAGTGCATCCCACCAGGGTCCTGCTTGAGTTTCTTCACTGATGTCCCACAGTAAAGGACTGGGACCTGAGAGCTGTAAGAGGAAAGAGGTCCTTTCTCCTCAAGGTGATTGGATCAGAATGTATTGTCCCAGAACAGGAACCTGACTAAGATATGATGCTCCAAATAAGATGCCATGTCTGTATTTACAGGGTACCTATATGATACTACATCCCTTATAGAGAGGCCTCATTTTGCAGGGACTATGTAGTAAGGACAGAAGCCCTATGCTCTCCCATTTTATCCATTGAGACTCTGCCTCACTTTGAATCTTGTTTCAAGAAGTGTTCACTTATTCAAAGGAGTCACTGAATTTACCCAACAGGCTCTTTAAGCCTAGGGATACACTAGCTTAGACTCTTGTGGAAATTCCTTCCTCATGCTTTCTCTGGAAATTCCTTCTCTGTTTGTAGTTCATATTATATCGGCTCACATTAAGATGGTATTGGGATGATGACAAATATGAGCACATGAAACCTGAACTGGAGTGATAGCTTCTAGACAAGCACTGAGGGGGGGAGGTGTGGATGGGTGATAAGAGAAGTGAAGGACCACCCTGCTGACATTACTTTGCAAGAACATCCCTCATGGAAGTCCTTTGCACATCCCTCTTGTTGATCTCTATCCCTGATGACAGTACTGTTCACATTCCTCTTTATCAGTCTCTGCCTTGGGCCAGAAAACTAGGCACTGTTTTGAACCTGTGTGAAGAAGCAGATCTATGCATCACTGTGAAAAGCAAATGGTGTGCCTTCAGACTTGAAGTCTACAACTGTGACCTGTAAAGTCTAAACATACAGTTTGATCCTGGACTAGAGGCCATTATGGCAAGAATGAGATTTCTATCTTGATTCTTTTATTCCTCCACAGCAACAAATTCATGCTCACCATTAGGGTTACATTTATGACTCAACAATTTAAAATTAAGAAAAGATATTCACCAACCCTCCATCAGACAGAGGGCTAATATCCAATATATACAAAGAACTCAAGAAGTTAGACCCCAGGGAACCAAATAACCCTATTTAAAACGGGTACAGAGCTAAACAAGAAAATTTTACCTGAAGAAATTCGGTTGGCCGAGAAGAACCTTAAGAAATGTTCAACATCATTAGTCATTAGGGAAATGCAAATCAAAACAACTCTGAGATTTCACCTCACACCAGACAGAATGGTTAAGGTTAAAAACTCAGGAGATAGCAGGTGTTGGCATATACCCAGAGGATTCCCCAGCATGCAATCAGGACACATGCTCCACTATGTTCAGAGCAGCCTTACTTATAATACACAGAAGCTGGAAAGAACCCAGATATCCCTCAATGGAGGACTGGATACGGATAATGTTGTATATTTACACAATGGAATACTACTCGGCAATTTTTTTGTTTGTTTGTTTGTTTTGCTTTTCCAAGTCAGGGTTTCTCATGTAGCCCTGGCTGTCCTGGAACTCACTATATAGACCAGGCTGGCCCCAAACTCAGAAATCCACCTGCCTCTAACTCCCAAGTGCTAGGATTAAAGGTGTGTGCCACCACTGCCCAGCTTTTTTTTTTTTTTGAGATTTTTTTAAAGATTTATTTATTTATGTATGTACACTGTAGCTCTCTTCAGACATACCAGAAGAGGGCATCAGATCTTATTACAGATGGTTGTGAGCCACCATGTGGTTGCTGGGATTTGAACACAGGCCCTCTGGAAGAGCAGTCAGTGCTCTTAACCACTAAACCATGTCCAGCCCTGGTGGAGTGCCTTGTCTTGTCCCTGATTTTAGTGTAATTGCTTTACTTTTCTCTCCATTTAATTTGATGTTTGTAATCAGCGTGCTGTATATTGCTTTTATTGTGTTTAAGTATATGCTTTTCTTTCTTGGTCTCTACAGCACTATTTTTATGAATAGGTGCTAGATTGTGTAAATGAATTTTTTAACATCTGATGACATGGCCATGTTATCCTTTTCTTTCAGTTTGTTTCTATGGGGAATAATACTACTGTATTTTCCTATGTTGTACTATCCCTGCATCTTTTGTGTGAAACCTACTGGATGATGATAAATGATGTTTTTGATGTCTTCATAAATTTTGATTCCCAGTATTTTATTTAGTATTTTATATGAATATTGATATATGGAAAACTGGTCTGAAATTCTCTCTCATGCATTTGTTGAGAGATTTTTGTGTGGTCTGGATATCAGGATGACTGTGGCCTCATAAGATACATAGATAGATGATAGATAGATAGATAGATAGATAGATAGATAGATAGATAGATAGAGTGAGTGAGTGAGTGAGTGAGAGATGGATGAGTATATACATAGATGGATAGACAGAGTAAAGGACAGACAGAAAGACAGACAGACAGACAGACAGACAGACAGATGTTGTCATAAGACATTACCCTAGTATACTTTTATTCTTCCATGGTGAAGGCCTCAAACTGGAACCCAGAGCAAACTACATTATACTCAGCAATTGAGTTCAATGGACACACCTGAAACTCCACATTGTGTGGTATAGGGAGGTAATATTGTTGCCACACTAGTATCAGGAAAGCACACTGTTCCTGGACATCTCCATTTTCATTAATTAGTTAATTTTTTTCCATCTTTGTGAAATAGAGTTCTTCCCAAGGCTTCCTCAACATTGTGTATAAGCACATGTATTGTTCATATTGTGCATGTATAAGATGGGATCCACAGAGGCCTGAAGAGATGGGCCTACCACCTGAAGCCTGAGTTCCACCTGAGAGCCACCTGATGATATTAGTTCTGAAACCAAATTTAGGTCCTCTTTTAAAGCAACATGTGCTCTTAAAACATGAGACCTCTCCCTTTGTTTGTGGGCTCCTGGGCTGTAGTTTATTGATTTGTTTGTCTGAACAGCAGGAAATGAGATTATTTTGAGCAGACCTCCAGCACAGTCACAGATTCTAAGCAAAAAAGCCTTTGAAGTTAACAGGCAGAAAGGGAGACAGGGCATTAGGAAAGGAATAAAAAAGGAGTATAAGAGACATAGAGATTGTTTTATGACATCTTCTGTACTACACACCAAACTAGATATACATGTGTGAACCACCTTAGCTGATAGCATTATCTACCTACCCAAGATTGTGAATCCTGAAATGCCTGCCATCAATGAGTTCATTTTTACTCTCTCCAGAGGGCATTTGTTGCATAATCCTTAAATTTACTCTATTCCACTCAGGCAATAGTAATGACATCTAAACAAAGGAGCCATGTTTTATTTATTTACTAAATATTTCAGAAATAACAGAAAGTTAACAATTCCATGACAAAGCATCTAGTTCTTAAAGAAGTCATTCAAAACTGCCAAGTTGTCTAGTTCCACCAGGCCCTGTTCCCATAGGCCAACTTACTTTTGCATAAGTCAAGCTTAGTCTCCAATCTCCCAATCACTGTACATAGTTTAGTTTCAACCATATGAGCAGTCTCTGAAGCCAAAAGCTCTGAGAATCCAGAATCAGACATATGTCTGGAGCCTTCCATTTCTTCAGATCCAAAACTATAGTTCCATATTTGGTGAGGCCTTACTCCCTACCAGAGCTGTCTCTATTTTGTTCCTTGACTGCCAACTATTTCATATTGTTAAGAGAAAAATAAGTAAAATGACCATTTTGGGACATGTATGAACATCAAGAATGGGTTGAGGTGTATAGAAATAAATTAAAATATTTTTTCTCTCAGATTCCTTTCTTTCTCTCCCCCCATACTGTCTCAGGGCAGGGCCAAACTGACTACATACCGTGCTATTTTCTGTAGGTTCTGAGGTTTGGCAATATTATGCAGTTACACAACCAAAAGCTCCACTTGCACACAAACACAATGAAGGTCAGTTAGAACTATTTTGTGTACTAGCCAAAATATCTTCATTCAGAGCCCAATACCCAGCAGCACTTTTCTGTTTTTTCTGTATTATGAGTCCTGTGAAATGTTCAAGGTTCTGCCTTAGCTTCAGAGTCTGGTCTGCAACACTAATAGAGCAGTCTAGTGGTGTGTGTTCAAAAAAAATGGGTGTCTGACTAATATTATTGTTCATGTGGTTTTGTACCTATTCCTGAAATCCATTATTAAAATTTACTGCCAGCAAAGACAAAGTCTGGATCCCAGGACATAAGCACAATGCTCACCTCATCTATGACAGATTTCTGTTGCAAAGGAGATGCTCTTGGGTTGTCTCGTGTCCCTGAGTGTATCCATGTGCTGAGCACAATGTTGGGCAAATAGTACTGTGGAGAGGACACACAAGTCATTATAGCACTCTAGAAGGGCAGGGTATGCTTCCATAATCAATCTATTTAAGTACTTCATGGCTATTAGAGATTTCCTGTTAAAAATTATCTGTTGAACTCTGTACCCCATTTTTAAATGGGGTATTCAGTTTGGTGATGTTTAATTTCTTGAGGTACTTATTTTGTTTGAATATCAGCCCTCTTTCAGGTATACAGTTAGTCAAGATAGTTTTTTCCATTCTTTAGGCTACTATTTTGACCTACTGATGCTGTCTTTTGCCTTACTGATGATTTTCACTTTCTTGAAATCCCACTTAATAAATGTTGGTCTTAGTGCCTGAGCTATGGGTGTTCTGTTCAAGAAGTGGTCACCTTTCACAATGAGTTCAAGAGCACTATCATTATCAAATCAAGTCATAGAATAACTATTGTTTGAGAGGTTTCACCCAGCCACTGATAAAAACAGATACAGAGACCCACAACCAAATATTAGACAAAGTTCAGGGAGCCATGTGGAAGAGGAGGTAGAGGACTGAAGGAGTCAGAGAGGTCAAGGACATCAATAGAAAACCTAAAGAATCAACCAGTCTAGCCTCATAAGGACTCACTGAGATTGAACCACCAACCAGAGGACGGCCTTCATATGGAACCTAGAACAGAAGGAGCTGTTCTAAAGTAGACTTCAGAAAACAAGTAGCAACACTGGAAACATGTTGAATGCTACCAGCTTGTTGTTGTTGCTGCTGCAGTTGCTGATGTTATATTGTTTAATCAACTTGACACAGATGTGGTTAGAGTTATCTGGGAATCAGAGTCTCTATTAAGAAAATGTCAAATTCAGATTACATGCAGGCAAGATTGTGGGGAGCATTTACTTGACACATGAAACCTGAACTGGAGTGATAGCTTCAAGGGAAGCACATGTGATGGGAGGCATGAATGGGTGATAAGAGAAGTGAAAAACCACCCTGCTGACATTATTTTGCAAGAACATCCCTCATGGAAATCCTTTACATATCCCTCTTTTTGATCCCTATCCCTGATGAAAGTACTGTTCACATTTCTCTTTGTCATTCTATGCCTTGGGCCAGAGAAGAAGGAACTGCTTTAAACCTGTGTGAAGAAGCAGCACCGTGAAAAGCAAATGGTGTGCATTCAGAGGGGAAGTCTGCAACTATGTCCTGGACAGTCTAAATGTACAGTTGGATCCTAGTGATGCTGGGCAAGAGGTTGTTATGGCAAGAACTAGATTTCTATCTCAATTCTTTTATCCCTCTACAGCAACAAATTTATGTTCAACATTTCAAGTTGAGTTATATTTATGACTCAACAGATTAAAATTAAGAGTACATGTGGATGATTCACCATGTATCCTGGCTTCCTTGTGCTCCGGAAGTCATGGTGGGAGACTGGTGCCTAGAATTTGAGGAACCTGAAAATTTCCTTAATCTGCAGTTGCTGTTCTGGCCTTCTTGGACTTTCAGCAAATGGCCCTGTCTCTACCAGGTCTCTATATGCTCAGCCAAGTCTGCATAACTATAAATTATTTATATAGTTTAATAAATACAGTTTAATATATTAAACTAAGAGCCTTCGAAGGTAAGGGCCAAGGAGACTCTAACAAAGGATCCAGAAGAGTTCCAATATTTGAAACTGGAAGAAAAATAAACAACAAAAAGAATGAGTGCTTCTCTGATAATCACTCCACAGGGACTGTTAACCTTCAAGGACGTAGCTCTGGACTTCTCATTGGAGGAATGGGAAAGTCTCAGTTTTGTTCAGTGGTCATTATACATGGAAATGATGTTGGAGAATTACAACAATCTATTGTTTGTGGAATATCATCTCATATGTGGAAAACATGGGAAGGTCTTAGGTCAAGACACAGAGTACACTGTCCATGAGCATGTGAATATATAAGAGATGTCTTACAAATGTAATGAGTTTAGCAAAGTGATTAATGAATCCAACTGATGTATACCTTATAAAACTAACCACAGAGATGCCTCAGTTCAATCTTCAAACCTGAAAAGACTTAAAACTGGAAAAACTAGAGAAGTTTCCATATATAAAGACTGTGAAAAGTATGTAAATGAGAGCTCTATCATTAAACTAAATCAAGGAATACACATAGGGAATAAAGAAAACAACAAATAAAGGTTTTGCCTCTAAACACAAACTGATGATAAAACAAAACAAAAATGGTAGGAAGCCTTACAAAGGTACTGAATATGTCAAATGCTTTACCCACATAAAAATTCTCAGATGTCATCAGAGAATTCATAAAGGAGAGAAATTGTATAAGTGTAGTGAATGTGACAAATGCTTTACCCAAAAATGCAGTCTTCATTTACAACAGAGAGTTCATAAAGGCAAGAAACCTTACAAATGTAGTGAATGTGACAAATGCTTTAAGTACAAATTTAGTCTGCAGCATAATCAGTGAATTCATATAGGAAAGAATCCTTACAAATGCAGTGAATGTGTTGAATGCTTTACCCAAAAACACAATCTTAGAATTCATCAGAGAAGTCATACAGGAGAGAAACCATACAAATGCAGTGAACATGACAAATGCTTTATGCAAAAATGCAATCTTAGAATTCATAAGAGATTTCATATAAGAAAGAAACCTTACAAATGCAGTGAATGAAAAAAAAATGGTTTACCCATTATAGCTGTCTTAGAAATCATCTGATAATTCATATAACAATGAAAATTTAGAAATTGCAGTGAATGAGAAAATCCTATACCAAGAATGGTCACTTTAGAACTTTACAGAAAATATATATATGAGCGAAATCTCTCAAATACAGAGATGGTATAAACCCTTTACATTTGTCCTGTCTCTTATGCCACAGGCAATATATATAGAAGAGAAATCTCACAAATTCAATGTCTATGGATTAATTTTGATTTCATTTCAGTTGCAAAATAATCTGTGCATTTATAGTGAGGAAAATGTTTCCACCAGAAAAAATGTGGCATATATTTTGTGTAGGCTGTATTTACCACATGAGGTTCTACACCAGAGAATTATTATAAGTATGCAAAACTTGTGACCAGGCAGTGGTGGTGCATACCTTTATTCCCAGCACTTGGGAGGCAGAGGCAGGTGGATTTCTGAGTTCGAGGCCACCCTGGTCTACAGACAGAGTAAGTTCCAGGTCAGCCAGGGCTGCACGGAGAGACCCTGTCTCAAAAAAAAAAAAAAAAAAAAAAAAAAAACTTCTGATAACCTTCATGCCATATTCAAATCTTAGATAATGTCAAATATTTCTTCATGAAAATATTCTGAATATGTGACAATATAGGAAAGTTTTACTTGTTCATCCTCAAATATTATAAGAAAAAGACAAAGTGGGGAAACCAGAAGAATATATTATTTTTGCATACTTACCTTGAAACTGAAATGAACCATTCAAAAGGAAAACTAAACTATTTAATAACACTGACAGCATTCTGTATGTGTAAATTGCATAAAGAAATTCAGACAAATTATACTTAAAAGAGGAATTGATACACTGAGCCACCAAAATAGGTTGTTCTTTATCCTACAGAGATACCTTCAGGGACAGGCAGTGAAAACCTGTCATGAAAAAAAATGAGAGAGAGAGAGAGAGAGAGAGAGAGAGAGAGAGAGAGAGAGAGAGAGAGAGAGATGCCTACAGATATGCAGTGTGCTTGGAGTATCCAGTATTCATAATCTCTATCAAACAATGGTTTCAAGTTTCAGGATAACAACTATGTGCCCCTTGTGCTCTAGTCAACTTGTCCTTCCCCATTATCCTGTAAGCAAATCCAATAAAGCTCACTGATTAATCAAAAAATAATATACATCGACATACATATACATATATATGTATATATATGTATATATGTATATATATATATATATATATATATATATATATATATATATATATATATATATATACACACACAATAACAACTGCAAAAAAGAGGCCATGAATTTGAAGGCAAGTAGAGGAGATTATGTAAGAGGGTTTGGGAAGGGAGAGAAAATGTTGTGATTAAAACCATCTCAATATTGAAGAAAAATTCTGATCTCAATCCCCTACTAACAGAAAGAGGTATATATTGACCTTTACTCTACATTCAACTAGTCCTTAAAAAGCTGTCATCATAACTAAAATATATTGAAACAAATAGAGAGGCCAGGTGTTGCCTGGATGCCTGCTGAAGATACCGCTTCTTATTCTTCAGTACTTTGTCTGTTTTCTTTTTTTTTATTGATATATTTTTTATTTACATTTCAAATGATTTCCCCTTTTTTGGGTCCCCACTCCCTGCAAGTCCCATAAGCCCTCTTCCCTCCCCCTGTCCCTTCATCTACCCCTTCCCACATACCTGTTCTGGAATTCCCCTATACTCTTGCACTGAGTCTTTCCAGAACCAAGGGCCACTCCTCCATTCTTTTTGGACATCATTTAATTTGTGGATTATGTCTTGGTTATTCAAAGTTTCTAGGCTAATATCCACTTATCAGTGAGTACATACCATGATTGATCCTTTGAGACTGGGTTACCTCATTTAGTATGATGTTCTCCAGCTCCATCCATTTGTCTAAGAATTTCATGAATTCATTGTTTCTAATGGCTGAATAGTACTCCATTGTGTAAATGTACCACATTTTTTGTATCCATTTCTCCGTTGAAGGACACCTGAGTTTTTTCCAGCTTCTGGCTACTACAAATAGGGCTGCTATGAACATAATGGAGCATGTGTCCTTATTGCATGCTGAAGAATCCTCTGGATATATGCCCAGGAGTGGTATAACAGGGTCCTTAGGAAGTGTCATGCCCAGTTTTCTGAGGAACCGCCAGACGGATTTCCAAAGTGGTTGCACCATCTTGCAATCCCACCAGCAGTGGAGGAGTGTTCCTCTTTCTCCACATCCTCTCCAACACCTGCTGTCTCCTGAGTTTTTGACCTTAACCATTCTGACTGGTGTGAGGTGAAATCTCAGGGTTGTTTTGATTTGCATGTCCCTAATGATTAATGATGTTGAACATTTCTTAGGGTGTTTCTCAGCCCTCCGAAGTTCGTCATATGAAAATTCTTTGTTTAGCTCCGTACCCCACTTTTTAATGGGATTATTTGGTTCTCTGGGTTCTACCTTCTTGAGTTCTTTGTATATATTAGATATCAGCCCTCTGTAGGATTTAGGGTTGGTGAAGATACTTTCCCAATCTGTTGGTTGACGTTTTATCCTTTTGACAGTGTCCTTTGCCTTACAGAAACTTTGGAGTTTTATGAGGTCCCATTTGTCATTTCTTGATCTTAGAGCATAAGCTATTGGTGTTCTATTCAGGAACTTTTGCACTGTGCCCATGTCCTCAAGGTTCTTCCCCAGTTTCTTTTCTATTAGTTTCAGTGTATCAGGTTTTATGTGGAGGTCCTTGATCCATTTGGAGTTGAGCTTAGTACAAGGAGATAAGAATGGATCGATTAACATTCTTCTGCATGCTGACCTCCAATTGAACCAGCACCATTTGTTGAAAAGACAAGACTATCTTTTTACACTGGATGCTTTCAGCTCCTTTGTCGAAGATCAAGTAACCATAGGTGTGTTGTTTTATTTCTGAGTCTTCAATCCTATTCCATTGATCCGCTTGCCTGATACTGTGCCAATACCATGCAATTTTATCACTATTGCTCTGTAGTAAAGTTTAAAGTCTGGGATACTGAATCCCCCTGAAGTTCTTTTACTGTTGAGAATAGTTTTAGCTATCCTGGGTTTTTTGTTATTCCAGATGAATTTGAGAATTGCTCTTTCTAGCTCTATGAAGAACTGGGTTGGGGTTTTTATGGGGATAGCATTGAATCTGTAGATTGCCTTTGGCAAGATGGCCATTTTAACTATATTAATTCTGCCAATCCATGAGCATGGAAGATTTTTACATTTTCTGAGATCTTCTTCAATTTCCTTCTTCAGAGATCTGAAGTTCTTGTCATATAGGTCTTTCACTTGTTTGGTTAGAGTCACCCCAAGATACTTTATGCTGTTTGCAGCTATTGTGAAGGGAGTCATTTCCCTAATTTCTTTCTCAGTCTGCTTATCCTTTCAATATATAAAGGCTACTGATTTGCTTGTGTTGATTTTGTAGCCACCCACTTTGCTGAAGTTGTTTATCAGCTGTAGGAGTTCTCTAGTAAAGCTTTTAGGGTCACTTAAGTATACGATCATATCATCTGCAAATAGTGATAGTTTGACTTCTTCCTTTCCAATTTGTATCCCTTTGACTTCCTTATGTTGTCTAATTGCTCTAGCTAGGACTTCAAGAACTATATTGAAAAGATATGGAGAGAGGGGGAAGCCTTGTCTAGTCCCTGATTTTAGTGGGATTGCTTCAAGTTTCTCTCCATTTAGTTTGATATTGGCTACCGGTTTGCCGTATATTGCTTTTAATATGTTTAGGTATTGGCCTTGAATTCCTGTTCTTTCCAAGACTTTTAGCATGAAAGGATGCTGAATATTGTCAAATGCTTTTTCAGCATCTAATGAAATGATCATGTGGTTTTTTTTCTTTGGGTTTGTTTATGTAGTGGATAGCATTTATGGATTTCCTTATATTGAACCATCTCTGCATCCCTTGGATGAAGCCTACTTGATCATGGTGGATGATCATTTTGATGTGTTCTTGGATTCGGTTGGCAAGAATTTTATTTAGTATTTTTGCATCGATGTTCATAAGGGAAATTGGCCTGAAATTCTCTTTCTTAGTTGGATCTTTGTGTGGTTTTGGTATCAGCGTAATAGTGGCTTCGAAGAAGGAGTTGGGTAGTGTTCCTTCTGTTCCTATTTGGTGGAAAAGTTTGAAGAGTATTGGTGTTAAGTCTTCTTTGAAGGTCTGATAGAATTCTGCACTGAAGCTATCTGGTGCTGTGCTTTTTTTGGTCAGAAGCCTATCTATGACCCCTTCTATTTCTTTAGGGGTTATGGGTCTGTTTAGATGGTCTATTTGATCCTGGTATAATTTTGGTAATTGGTATCTGTCTAAGAAAATGTCCACTTCCTCCAGATTCTCCAGGTGTGTTGAGTACAGGTTTTTGTAGTAGGATCTGATGATTTTTTGAATTTCCTCGGTTTCTGTTGTAATATCTCCATTTTCATTTCTAATTTTGTTAATTTGGATAGTTTCTCTGTGCCCTTTGGTTAGTCTGGCTAAGGGTTTATCTATCTTGTTGATTCTTTCAAAGAACCAGCTCCTTGTTTTGTTGATTCTTTGTATGGTTCTCTTGGTTTCTACTTGCTTGGTTTCAGACCTGAGTTTGATGATTTCCTGTCTTCTTCTCCTCCTGGGTGAATTAGTTTCTTTTTGTTCCAGGGCTTTCAGTTGCTCCATTAATCTTCTAGTGTATGCTCTCTTGAATTTCTTTTTGGAGGCACTCAAAGCTATGAGTTTTCCTCTTAGCACTGCTTTCATTGTGTCCCATAGATTTGTGTATGTTGTACCTCCATTTTCATTAAATTCTAAGAAATCTTTGATTTCCTTCTTTATTTCTTCCTTGACCAAGGTATCATTGAGTAGAGTATTGTTCAGTTTCCATGTGTATGTGGACTTTCTGTTGTTTTTACTGTTATCAAAGACCACTTTTACTCCATAGTGATCTGATAGAAGGCATGGGATTATTTCAATCTTCTTATATATGTTGAGGTCTGTCTTGTGACCAACTATATGATCTATTTTGGAGAAGATACCATGAGGTGCTGAGAAAAAAGTATATTCTTTTGCTTTGGGATGAAAAGTTCTATATATATATTAACTTAACTCCGATTGGTTCAAAGCTTCAATTAGTTTCACTGTCTCCCTGTTTAGTTTCTCTTTTCCTGATCGGTCCATTGGTGAGGGTGGAGTGCTGAAGTCACCCACAATTATTGTGTTAGGTGCAATTTGTACTTTGAACTTTAGTAAAGTTTCTTTTATGAATGAGGGCACCCTTGTATTTTGGGCATAGAGTTCAGGATTGAGAATTCTTCTTGTTGGATTTTTCCTTTGACCAGCAAGTAGTGACCTTCCATGTCTCTTCTGATGACATTAGGTTGAAAGTCAATTTTATCTGAAATTAGAATGACAACTCCGGCTTGTTTCCTAGGACCATTTGATTGTAGAATTGTCTTCCAGCCTTTTACTCTAAGGTAGTTTTTGTCTTTGACACTGAGGTGTGTTTCCTGTATGCTGCAAAATGTAGGGTCCTGTTTACGAAACCAGTCTGTTAGTCTATGTCTTTTTATTGGGGAATTGAGTTCATTGATGTTAAGAGATATTAAGGAGTAGTGGTTATTGCTTCCTATCATTTTTGATTTTAATTTTATATGTGTGTGGTTATCTTCTTTGGGTTTGATGAAAGCTTAATATCCTGCTCTCTCCAGGGTATAGTTTCCCTCTTTGTAATGGTGTTTCCCCCTATTATCCTTTGTAGAGCTGGGTTTGTAGAAAGATATTGTGTAAATTTGGTTTTGTCATGGAATATCTTGGTTTCTTCTATATTAATTGAGAGTTTCACTGGGTATAGTAGGCTCAGCCAGCATTTGTGTTCTCTTAGAGTCTGCATGAGCTCCGCCTAGGATCTTCTAGCTTTCATGGTCTCTGGTAAGAAATCTGGTGTAATTCTGATAGGTCTTCCTTTATATGTTACTTGGCCATTTTCTCTTACTGCCCTAAGTATTCTTTCTTTGTTTAGTATATTTGGGGTTTTGATTATTATGTGATGGGAGGTATTTCTGTTCTGGTCCAGTCTGTTTGGAGTTCTGTAGGCTTCTTGTATATTCATGGGCATCTCTCTCTTTAGGTTAGGGAACTTTTCTTCCATAATTTTGTTGAAGATATTTGCTGGCCCTTTAAGTTGTAAATCTTCACTCTCATCAATGCCTATAATCCTTAGATTTGGCTTTCTCATTGTGTCCTGGATTTCCTGGATGTTTTGGGTTACAAGCTTTCTGCATTTTGCATTTTCTTTAACTGTTGAGTCCATGGTTTCTATGGTATCTTCAGCATCTGAGATTCTTTCTTCTATCTCTTGTATTCTGTTGTTGATATTTGAGTCTATGGTCCCTGATTTCTTCCCAAGGTTTTCTATCTCCAAAGTTGTCTCCCTTTGTGCTTTCTTGGTTGTTTCTACTTCTGTTTTTCGATCCTGGAAGTTTTTGCTCAGTTTCGTCCTTTGCTTGTTTGTGTTTTCCTCTAATTCTTTAAGAGATTTTTGTGTTTCCCTTGTAAGGGCTTCTAACTTTTGATCCATTTTCTCCTGGATTTCTTTAAGTATGTCCTTCATGTGTTCCTGTACCAGCATCATGACCAGTGATTTTAAATCCAAATCTTGTTTTTCTGGTGTGTTGGGGTATCCAGGACTTACTATTGTTGGAGAATTGGGCTCATATGCTGCCATAATGCCTTGGTTTCTGTTAGTAACGTTCCTACGTTTGCCTTTAGCCATCTAGTTCTCCCAGGTGTTAGATGGTCTTATTGTCACTTGCTGGTGCTTCAACCTACTGTGGATCTTTAAGGTTATTTCTGCAACACTGGATGACTGGTTTTCCTCTGGCACAGATTACTGATATGCTGCCTTCGTTTTTGTGCCTTTGGAGCCCTTCTCAGTCTTGCCTCAAGCAATGTTATACTTATGTTGTCAAGGTCAACCAGGTATTCTCTGTCTGCTCTATTATGGAGCGAAGATGGCGTGGTGGGGGTCACTTCCTCTGTTGATTCTCACATAGGACACAGGTCCCGTGATGGACTGAGTGCAGATGAACCGCCTATGTGCTCAGCTCCTGAGTGCCGGCAGACCCCCCCCCCCCACCGGTGGTTTGCACCACCAGAAATCTAAACCTCAGGGTGATACAGTACCAGTACCGAGTGACTCTTTTCTGTCCAGGCAGGCAGAAAATATGGCCACAGGGCTTCTCTCCTTCCGCAGCTCTCTGGGCAGGACACAGGCCCTGTGCCTAGTGGGCTGGTAGACAAACCGCCTATGTGCTCAGTTCCTGAGTGCAGGCAGACCCCTGGCAGTTTGCACCCCCAGAGATCTAAAGCTCACGGTGAAACAGTACCTAGTGACCCTTTTCTGTCCCAGCAGGCAGTGAGTATGGCCGCAGGGCTTCTCTCCTTCCACAGCTCTCTGGGCAGGACACAGGCCCTGCGCCTGGCAGACTGGCAGGCAAATCACCTATGTGCTCAGCAGGACACGAGCCCTGAGCCCAGCAGGCTGGCAGACAAACCGCCTATGTGCTCCCTTGTATGTTTTCATGAGTGTGACAGTCAAGGAAGAAGAAGCCTCAGGTCTGTGGAGAGAAAAGGTGTTGATTGCTAGCTCCAACTGCTTCACTAGAACCAAAGAGCAGATATTCCCAACCTAGGCCACTTAGAGCACCATGGAGCCCTGATTGTGACCAGCAGCCTGCCATCTTCTCAGTGTACCAGACTCACACAGGATATAGAGCAATAGCCATGATGTGCATGTACTAGACACAGGTATCATGTTTCTGTATTGACACAGAGGCACAAGGAATGCCAATGAAAGCACCACTTTTGAAAGCACATCTCAGCTCTTCCTTCACGAGTTAGTCAGAAACACAAATATCAGGAAGGCACTGACACTTGATCACAGGGGTTATCAGTTCCATTGTGTCACGGATCGTCCTTCTCTTCATATCCCAGCACTAGATTCTGATCCTGAGGCATCCAGGAACAGGAAGGTATAGTGTTTACATAGGAAAGTTGTTAGGTAGAGCATGGATAAACTGGATGCCACTGATGCCATGAGGAACAGCTACAGCTGTAGTGACCTTCAACAGTCCTTGACCTGTAGTCACACAACAAAACAGAACAAGATATCAGATATCAAGGTAAATTGGGACTGCAAACAAACCCTCCTGGAGAGGGAAGGAACGTCAGATTCTCATGAGACCCTGTTCTAAGATAAATTAACTTGTCCTGAGTCACCTGGCTTTGAGGACAGCTGCACAAACCTTAGAGGTGCTGAAACACATAGGTGTGATTTATACAAAGTTCAGTAAAAATTTACAAAGCTCTGCTTCTTATCAGGGCTAGATCCAGTCTTTCTTTGTGCTGCAATATACATCTTTCTGATAGGGTGGTGAATAAACTGTACATTTGTCTTCTAGGAAAGCCAAAGTGGAAGGTTTTCCCAAGACTAGAACAACATACCCAGTTTTGTGCCTTTTTCAGATGTCTTGAACAAATTAGTATTTTTCCATGAATTGGCAAGGTAGGAGGAAAGTATTATTAAACATGGATGTCAGGGCTGATAACACAGTTCCAGAAGGGAGACAATGAAACAAATGGCAGGAAGAGGCCATAGGAGGGGACTTATGTCCCTTTTTTCAATGATTTGGCATAAAACATATCTACCAACAGGAAGTACCTGGACACCACAGAAAAGCAAAAACTTGACTGAACTGTGAAACCAGCTTTGCTTTTACAAAAACATCTGAAAACAGTGCTACAGGAGTGAGTGCTCACACAGTGGCCTGGGCAGGTGGCATTTTTATGTATGTGGGAAATTTTTAAAATCTTATAATGTATTAAATTAAAGAACACAAGTCTCATCAATCAAAGGGCTTCAGAGTATTCTCAGATGCCATCTGGGACCAATATAAGACAAATCTCAAGTTTCTTAAATCCACCAAATAATTTTTTTCAGAAATGTAAATATTTTTATTTTTTAACCATATCTAAGAATTGTTTAATTTAATATTTTTATTTGAGTTGTTACCATAAAAACCTCATGAAACTGATTCCATATTGAAATATGATATTTGGAGTAACCTAAATCTTTTCTCAGAACATGGTTACTAATAATTGGCCTCAAAACAAAATATGCTCTGAGATGAAAACTGTTTTTTTTTTTCAGAGCTGTGTTTTTATACCAACAAAGGGAACTCTACTTCTCCACTAATATTTGTCAATCTTGGACTTGTTGGAGTATGAGAAATAGAGAGCAATTAGATTTCTTCTACATGCAGATATACAGTTAGACAGGCACCATTTGATTAAGATGCTTACTTTTTTCCAATGTCCCTTGTATGTTCTCTATTAAAAACTGTGAGTGGATGGTTGATAGTTGTGTAGGCTTATTTCTGGGTCTTTAGGTATATTCCATTGTTCTACCTATCTTTTTTCTTGCCAATACAATGCTGTTTTTATTATATTATGTCTATGTAATACAACATGAGATCATGTATGGTGATACTTCTAGAAGTTATTTTATGGTAGAGGATTGTTTAACTATCCTGGGTTTTTTTCCACTTGAGGTGGGTAATTACTCCTTCAAGGTCTGTAAGAATTTTGTTGGAAATTAGTGGAATTGCTTGAATCATTAGATTGATATTGGTAAGATGCCATTTTGTACATAAATCCTCTGAAGGCAGGAGCATGAGAGACTTTGGCATCTTCAAATAGCTTCTTCAATTTATTTTTTTAGAATCTTGAAGTTCTCTTCACACATGTATTTTGCTTGCTTAGCTAGAGTTACACGATTAAATTTCATATTATTTTGCTCTTTTGTTGGGTGTTATTTCCCTAATTACTTTCTTAGCCCATCTATCATTTGTGTAAAGGAGAGCTTATGAATTATTTGAAATTACTTTCTATCTAGCCACTTGACTGAAGGTGTTTATCAGCTATAGCAGTGCTCTGTAAGATTTTGAAGGGTCTTTTATTTATACTACCAATTGTTCTGTGAATAGAGATACTGTGACTTCTTCCTTTCCAACTTGTTTCCCCTCAACTGTCATTAGCTTTCATATAGTCTAGCTTCAAGTTCTACATTGAACAGATAGGGAGAGAGTGTACTGCCTTGTGTTGTCACCATTTTAGTGGAAATCCTGGACCGTTCTTTACATTTAATTTGATATTGGTTATCAGATTACAGTTAATTGCCCTTACAGTATATACCTATTATCCCTGGTCTCTACAGCACTTTTTTCATGAATGGATGCTACATTTTGTCATAGGAGATGTTCTTGGGCTGCCTTACTTCCCTGAGTGTATCCATGAGATCCTGACAAAGATGGGAAAATCTTTCTCTGAAGACATGAGACAACTCATCATAGCACTCTAGGGGGCAAGATATTGTTCCACATTCATGTTACTACAACTTGCTTGGTGAAGCAAAAGGTCCTTCATGATAGGCTTTGAGAAGTGATTGTTGTAGAAGTTGACACTGAAGAGAGCATTGTCTAAGTGCAAGTAGGAGGGCATTGAGCTGAGAGTCCTTCATCCTACATCCCTTCAAATCCAGAGTCTCAAGACTGTCTGCCATGTTCTCTAGAAGACCTCTGAGAGGAATAAGATCCAAAGCATATAAGATCACAACTCTCATGTCCAGATGTGTTAGGGGAAAGGGGTTCAGCCAGAAGGAGAAGGAATGGAAACCTAAATGTGAAAATTGGTAGTGAGCAATGGAGAGGGGTTCCAAGAGCAACATTAGGCACCTAGGAATAGAGGAGACAAGAGGGTTTTTTCTGGCAAATGGTGATGGAGAGCATGGGTTGGGGTTTTTTTACCATCGTATAATAGACTAAGTATCCCAAGCTCGGTGTTACCAAATGATCAAAGATATTATCTAAGAAGCTTCTTTTGGGTTCAGCTTAGTCAAGTCAAACCCACAATTGATCTTCTGGACTCATTCTCAAGCACAAAATCAGTTTAGCCCATAAAACCAGAAAACACACAGAATAAATTACATGCCAAAAGAGACCTGAGAGAATCTAGGGACAATACTTGTGGGCTTACTCAGCACTGCATTTCATCCTAGCCTCTGAACTGTCATTCTTGCTATGCTTTATAGGACTAGGATCCCCCCAGCGTCCCAAGCACTCAGCCCTACTGAGGGTCACCTATTGGAAGGTAGGGGAAAATAGAAGGACATTTTCACAGATCGGAGCACACAGCTCACCTCCTCGCTTTACTGAGTCCCCTGACTCCTAACTACATGCTCACTTTCCTGTGCCCTTTCTGGTCAATTGTCTGGCTATGATTTCAAGATTTAAAACCCATCCTTACCAGATCTGACCTACTCCCTACCTTCCTTCAGTCCTCTGCTTCAGGAGTGCTCATTAAAGACTTTGAATCACTACACATAACTTCCATATTCTAAAGAGTCCCTAAAAATGTTGTTCCCAGTGACTGAGTGATAGGCATCTTGCACCCCTAAACCTTAAAACGGAAAAGGAAAATTTGCTCTGCTAGGTGACTCAGCCCTCCTTCCTTGCTTACGTGAGGACTTGATTCATGTGGTCTGTGAGAAAGTGGATGCCACTCATGGAGAGATGCTGGAGACAACTGAATTGGGAGAAGAGATAAATGAACTCCATGGCATACTTATCTTCTCTGTCTCCTCTCCTATTGGCAATCTTGAAGTCGTTCTTGGAGACGGGTGCCAGGAGAAGTTTGCAAAGGTTTCTCATCTATCTGAAGCAGGGCGCAAAATGGGTCAGATTGAACACATTCCACTCAGTGTTAATTTACAATTCCTCCATGTGTTCTGGATGAAAAACATTCAAGATCTCTCTGATAATGTCCGTGGGCATAGCCAGATCTTCATCTTTGTACAGCACAAATGTAGGGAATCCTTTCCCTGCTGGTCCCACTTCAAGAAGGCTGCTTGTGCTTCATCAAGGCGTGGCCTGAAGCACAACTCAGCTACCACCTTCAGCTGCCTCCTCACTGCATATCTGGGAAGGACCTTCACTACTGGCTTCTCATCCAAGGGCTCTGAAGAACAACGACATCCTCTGCACCAGCTCATATGTTCTAGAAGGCATGGTGCACATTGTTCAGGTCTGAAACCTGAACTGTTCCCCTGCCGAGGGAGAAACATGTCAAGTGTCAGCAGACATGACAAGACCCTCAATCAGATTTCAATACAGGACTATAAACTCTATCACCAACCCTGCCATGGTGTATGCTTTTTAAAGAAGAGTACAGTGCACACACATGCATGCTGCAGAAGCTTTCCCTGAGATGCATGTGTAGACCTGACCACTTTTCTTCCACTAAGGTACTCATTATTTCTCCTTAGTCACATCCTTAGTGGTTGTGGTAATGCCAGGGATAGGACCATTCAACTGTGAGGCTACCTCTACTCTGAGCCCTAATCCACAGACAACTGCTCTTATTCCAAGAAAACAATAGCTTCTAGTCTCTTGCTGCAATGACTGATGAACCAACTCAAAGCCATTCTTCCTGACACCACAGTCTCTACTGTGTACCTGACCAGCTCCTTTTTACAATACTTGGTTATTGCTCACTAGGGGTGACACTTTCTTGTCAGTCTCATATCTACTTCACAGGGAGGCAGAGAACAGACCAGGCTGCCACAATTGCCTGTCACAATTACCTTCATGAGCTTGGTCAGTTTGCCAGTAAAGACCTCTTTGAACAGTGCTGAGAAGAACTCAGAGGGCAGATCCTTCAGAGAAGACATAGCCAAAGCCGCATCTCTCAGCAGAGTCTGCCTTCCCAGATACTAAGGTGTGGATGGGGTCTGAACACTCAAACTCTAAGGTGTCCAGTCAGAGAGCTTCTAGGAAAAGAGTCAGAAATGAATAGACTTTTAAGACAAAGTTTATAAAACTTCCTTACCATTACAACCACTAATCTTCTGATTTACTGCTCTGACAGTGGTAGAGACATCAATTTACCACTTCATCCTAAACTGGTGGTGGAAAGACAGACTCCCACAATGATACCATGGGAACCTTTCTATCACACAAATGAGCACATAATTTTCAGATCAAAATACCTTATGTATGACACTTTCTCAAAAAACAAACAAAACAAAAACACCAAACCAAACAAACAACCAAAAGCCTTGTGATGTGGACCAATATTGATTCCCAGTAAGCAAGATGAAGTAAGTGCATGTCTACAATTTTAAGGGTTTCCTGGCTCTGGGAAGCAGAACATGTCCACAGAGCACAGCAAAGTATAAACAATGCAAAACAAAGCCTAAATGAATATATATGAATAGCTCACAAGTGTCATTTCAGAAATGAGGAGTTGAGGAGATCAAAGATACAGGGTCTACAAGACTACAATGTGAGCCAGTTTCTTACAAAAACAAATAAGTAACATCATTTCAAGGAAGGGAAACATGAGGGAACATGTTAGTCAGACTGACCTGATTTCCAGCTTGCCCAGAGCCACAAAGCTAATTCCAGAGAGTTTAAACAACATAAGCAATCCATGTCTCAAAAATTATAACAAGCACACTAATGAAATATACAATCTATCATAGAAAAAATTTGGAGATGAGGGGAAAACTTCATTTGGTATGAAACCCAAGGTCCTATAAAGACACAGAAATTAAAATTTCCTACCCTATCCTGGAATCTAAAATTCTTTACATCACACTGCATGCCCCAAGGGAAAATCATTACAAAGCTGAGCAGTCATCATACATGCCTTTAATCCCAGCACTTGGGAGGAAGTGGCAGGCAGATTTCTGAGTTTTAGATAGCCTGATCTACAGTCTGAGTTTCAGGACAGTCAGGATATACAGAGAAGCCCTGTCTCAAAATACAAAAAAAAGAAAGAAAGAAAGAAAAAGAAAAAGAAAAAGAAAAAGAAAAAGAAAAAGAAAAAAATAAAAGAAAAGAAAAGAAAAGAAAAAGAAAATCACTATATACCCATTCTAAGCCCTGCAGACAGGTCTCTGAGCTCCAGCTGAACCAGGCAGTTATCCAGGATTCAGGTTTCTAGTGCTTTCTGTGGCTCCTCTGAAGCCTTTACATACCTCTCTGCTCAATCCCTCCCTATTGTAGCCACACCATCTAAGCCCAAACTGGAACTGAATTTCTGGGTATATTTCCACCCTTTAAATTCTAGATCAACAATCCAGTCATTTCACTAGTTCAATAAGAAGGACTTGTGTTCAAATACTCTACATGTATCCCCCATTCTTAACCACCCCCCCCCCAAAATAACTTGGATAAATACAAACATTCCACTTGTTAATTAACCATACAACACTAAGTACATTGATTTGTTCCTTCATTTGCTCTAAGCTGTACTTAGTTTTCTGTTTGTTCCAGCAATCAGGTTATGATCTGAAGTCAAGGTTGTTTTAGAAGTCTAAGTTCTAACTATTCTCCTGCCTCAGAATCCTTTGTACTGCTAGGATTACTGTTTTGAATAACCATATCTGACTGAATTTTATTCATGGGACCAGAATCATTCCCAGTTTGCTTCAGCTCAGGGTTTAATCTGTTGCTGACTACAGGCAAAAAATAATTCAAATATATTATTTTTCACTGGATTTGGGACAGAATACAGTATCAGAGACAAGAATATGTACTGGAGTTCAAGGAATGAAGCAGATGCTCTGTCAATAAACTTCAGCAGCAGTAACTCAAAAGTTGGGGACAGGAGCATGGATTGATTCTATTACTATAGGAGCCAGGGTGATGAGTGTATACTCCATTGGTAGGGAGCTACCCAGCATACAGGGTGTCTTCTCTCCAACTCTCTTTGCAGCAGACAAGATGAGGCATGCTAGTAAGCTCAAAATTAGAAGTTAGAAGCAAGAGAATCAGTCAGTTCAAGGTCATGTTCAGCCAATATTGTAATCAGAATATAGCCTGAGTCTTAGACGACCAGCTCTCTAAATGGACAAAAGCAAACATGAAAAAAATAGGATATGAGGGAGATGCTGCCCTAGCTCCTCAGAAAACATAGTAGGTCAGATAGGATCAGCCCAACAGCCTTCATCGGGGTGATGAAATCTGGAGTGGGACTGGAGTGGGCTGGAGAGTTGGTTAAGCAAAAATTAGCACTTGTTAATATTTTATTCCCATCACCTACATGGTGACTTGAAATGATCTATGACTCCAGCTCCAGCAACTCTAAATCCCCCTTTTGACCATCTTAGACAGCAAGCATATGAGGGGTGTACATTCATATGACTAGACAAAACACCCCTACACATAGAATTAAACTTTTTTTAAAATTAGATCATATTGAGAATGGAGTCATAGGGTGACTGGTGATTTCAGGGCTAGTCTTCTCTAAATAACTAATTCCCAACCAGTGAAGCCTATGGAGTGAGGATATCCCTTTGAATTAAACCAGAGTTGGGCAAGGTGGCACAAGATGTTAATCCCAGCACTGGGGAGTCAGAGGCATGGGAATCTTAGAGGGCAAGGACAGAGTAGTCCACAAAGTGGCTTGTTGGACAGACAAGCCTCTTAAACAAAGATACCCTGACTCAAAACCACAAAACAAACACACAAAGTATAGAGTAGCAGGTAGTACCGGCATTAAACCTAGCATTATGGAAGTAGAAGCACTTGGATCTCTGAAGTCAGCCTGGTGTACAGAGTGAGTTCAGGAACAACTAGAGCTGTTAAACAGACAAACCCTGTTAACAAAAACAAACACAATGAAACAAAACAACATAACAAACAAAAACAAAACAAAAGTACACATAAAACAAGCACAGAAAATTCCTGAATAAAAACCTTAAGAGAGCTTTAGAACTAGTAAGATGGCTCAAGCAGAATGGCACTTACTGCCCAGCCTGAGTTCAGTAATGGGGCCCTCAGGGGTACTGAGAGAAACCACTGCAGTTTCCAGTCCTCCCTGCTCTATATGCATGCTCTCCTGCTGACACACCAATACACAGATAATTCCTGAATAAAAACCTTAAGAGAGCTTTAGAACTAGTAAGATGGCTCAAGCAGAATGGCACTTACTGCCCAGCCTGAGTTCAGTAATGGGGCCCTCAGGGGTACTGAGAGAAACCACTGCAGTTTCCAGTCCTCCCTGCTCTATATGCATGCTCTCCTGCTGACACACCAATACACAGATAAAGCAAGACAGTCATCATGTACAGAACAGCATGAGAGCTGATCCAGGAAGGTGGTGAAAGCTTCAGGAGACTGAAGAAGGATGGCTCCAAACTGACTCTAACCTAGACAACGTAATGTAATTCTGTCTCAACCAACCAAATACCAATAATTGTAGCTAGGTGGTAAATAGGCAGCCCAGTCTCTTGTCCTGGGTTTCATGAATGAAAATGGCTGCAATCAAGATTCCAATCCCTTTGGTCAAGAGAAAACAGGTTTCCCCAAAGTGCTAAGGATGTCTCCTGGGAAAAGTGAGGAGAAATCCATATTGGAAAGGAAGATTTTCAGCGTCAAATGGGACCGAGAGAAAGGAGCCTTTGAGCTGGATGGGGCTAATGACCAGGGAATTAGGGAGCATAGGGGCTAGCACTGACCTTGACAAGTTAATCAGCACTACAATTATTAATGGAAGTGCCACAAGTGCCTCTGATCAGAGATAAAGACAATGACACACATTTTAACAAGCAGGAAATATTTCAAACCTCAGAGGCTATGAATGCCTTTGTCTAAATACCCAACTGTGAGGAAAATGCCTTCTGGTCAAGGCTTTGGGTTTAACTGGAGGGCATAGATCCATGATCCTGCCATATTCCTGCAAGTTTTATTTTGTTTATTTTCTATATTTTTTGTTTACATTCCAAATTATTTCCCCTTTCCCGGATACCCCCTCCCCGTATGTTCCATAAACCTTCTTCTCTCTAACCATTCTCCAATCACCTCCCTCCTTTTTCTCTGTCCTTATATTCCTCTCAAATGCTAGATCAATCCTTTCCAGGACCAGGACCCTCTCCATACTTCTTCATGAGGGTCATTTGTTATGCAATTTATGCCTTGGGTATTCGGGGCTTCTGGGCTAATTAATATCCACTTATCAGAAATTGCATTCCATGTGTATTCTTTTCTGATTGGGTTACTTCACCTAGGATGATATTTTCCAGATCAAACCATTTGCCTAAAATTTTTGTCAATTCATTGTTTCTAATTGCTGCGTAGTATTCCATTGTGTAAATATACCACATTTTCTGTATCCATTCCTCCTTTGAGGGGCATCTGGGTTCTTTCCAGCTTCTGGCTATTATAAATAAGGCTGCTATGAACATAATGGAGCATGTGTCTTTATTGTATGCCAGGGAATCCTTTGGGTATATGCCCAAGAGAGGTATAGCAGGGTCGTGCAGAAGTGTCATGTCCAGTTTTCTGAGGAACCGCCAGACTGATTTCCAAAGTTGTTGTACCAGCTTACAGCCCCACCAGCAGTGGAGGAGTGTTCTTCTTTCTCCACATCCTCGCCAACACCTGCTGTCTCCTGAGTTTTTGACCTTAACCATTCTGAATGGTGTAAGGTGAGACCTCAGGTTTTGTTTTGATTTGCATTTCCCTAATAACTAATGATGTTGAGCACTTCTTAAGGTGCCTCTCAGCTATCCAAATTGCTTCAGGTGAAAATTCTTTGTTTAGATCTGTACCCCATTTTTAATAGTGTTATTTGGTTCCCTGGGGTCCAACTTCTTGAGTTCTTTGTATATATTGGATATTAGCCCTCTATCAGATGTAGGGTTGGTGAATATCCGTTCTCAATTTGATGTTTTGTCCTTTTAACAGTGTCCTTTGCCATACAGAAACTTTGTAATATTATGAGGTCCTATTTGTCAATTCTTGATCTTAGAGCATAAGCTATTGGTGATCACTTCAGGAACTTTTCCCCTGTGTCCATGTCCTCAAGGGTCTTCCCCAGTTTCTTTTCTATTAGTTTCAGTGTGTGGTTTTACATGGAGGTCCTTGATCCACTTGAAGTGAAGTTTAGTACATGGAGATAAGAATGGATCAAATCGCATTCTTCTGCATGCTGACCTCCAATTGAACCAGCACCATTTGTTGAAAAGGCTATCTTTTTTCCACTGGATGTTTTCGGCTCCTTTGTTGAAGATCAAGTGACCATACGTGTGTGGATTCATTTCTGGATCTTCAGTTCTATTCCATTGGTCCATTTGTCTGTCACTGTGCCAATACCATGTAGTTTTTAACACTATTGCTCTGTAGTATTGCTTGAAGTCAGGGATACTGATTCCCCCAGAATTTCTTTTGTTGTTGAGAATATTTTTAGCTATCCTGAGTTTTTTGTTATTCCAGATGAATTTGAGAATTACTTTTTCTAACTCCGTGAAGAACTGAGTTGGGATTTTGATGGGGACTGCATTGAATCTCTAGATCGCTTTTGGCAAGATGGCCATTTTAACTATAATAATCCTGCCGATGCACGAGCATGGCAGATTTTTCCATTTTCTGAGGTCTTCTTTGATTTCCTTCTTCAGAGACCTGAAGTTCTTGTTGTATAGATCTGTCACTTGTTTTGTTAGAGTCACACCAAGATACTTTATATTGTTTGTGGCTATTGTGAAGGGTGTCATTTCCCTAACTTCTTTCTCAGCCTGCTTATCCTTTGAGTATAGGAAGGCAACTGATTTGCTTGAGTTGATTTTATAACCAGCCACTTTGCTGAAGTTGTTTATCAGCTGTAGGAGTTCTCTGGTGGAGGTTTTCGGGTCATTTAAGTGGACTATCATGTCATCTGAAAATAGTGATAATTTGACTTCTTCCTTTCCAATTTGTATCCCCTTGACCTCCTTATGTGGTCTAGTTGCTCTAGCTAGAACTTCAAGTACTATATTGAAAGGATATGGAGAGAGAGCTCAGCCTTGTCTAGTCCCTGATTTTAGTGGGATTGCTTCAAGTTTCTCCGCATTTAGTTTGATGTTGGCTACCGGTTTGCTGTATATTGCTTTAACGATGTTTAGGTATGGGCCTTGAATTCCTGTTCTTTCCAAGACTTTTAGCATGAAAGGATGCTGAATTTTGTCAAATGCTTTTTCTGCATCTAATGAGATGATCATATGGTTCTTTTCTTTGAGTTTGTTTATGTAGTAGATAGCATTGATGGATTACGTAATATTGAACCATCCCTGCATCCCTGGGATGAAGCCTACTTGATCATGGTGGATGATCGTTTTGATGTGTTCTTGAATTCGGTTGGCAAGAATTTTATTAAGTATTTTTTCATCAATATTCATAAGAAATTGGCCTGAAGTTCTCTTTCTTTGTTGGATCTTTGTGTGGCTTAGGTATCAGCGTGATTGTGGCTTCATAGAACGAGATGGGTAGAGTTCCTTCTGTTTCTATTTTGTGGAGTAGTTTGAAGGGTATTGGTATTAGGTATTTTATTAAGGTCTGATAGAATTCTGCACTGAAGCCATCTGGTCCATTGCTTTTTTGGTTGGAAGACTTTCTATGACACTTTTTATTTCTTCATGTGTTATGGAACTGTTTAGATGAACTATTTGATCCTGATTTAGTTTTGGTGTCGGATATCTGTCTAGGAAACTGTCCATTTCCTCCATATTCTCCAGTTGTGTTGAGTATAGGCTTTTGTAGTAGGATCTAATGATTTTTTGAATTTCCTCAGTTTCTGTTGTTTTCATTTCTAAGTTTGTTAATCTGGATACTGTCTTTGTGCCTTTTGGTTAGTCTGGCTAAGGGTTTATCTATCTTGTTGATTTTCTCAAAGAACCAGCTCCTGGTTTTGTTGATTATTTGTATGGTTCTCTTTGTTTCTACTTGATTGATTTCAGCCCTCAGTTTGATGATTTCCTGCCTTCTACTCCTCCTGGGTGAAATAGCTTCTTTTTGTTCCAGGGCTTTCAGGTGTGTCATTAAGCTGTTAGTGTATGCTCTCTTCATTTTCTTTTTGGAGGCACTCAGGGCTATGAGTTTTCCTCTTAGCACTGGTTTCATTGTGTCCATAGATTTGGGTATGTTTTGTCTTCATTTTCATTGTGTTCTAAAACGTCTTTAATTTCTTTCTTTATTTCTTCCTTGACCAAGGTATCATTGAGTAGAATATTGTTCAGTTTCCACATGTATGTGGGTTTTCTGTTGTTTTTGTTGCTATTGAAGATCATTTTTACTCCATAATGATTTGACAGGAGGCATGGGATTAGGTCCATCTTCTTATATTTGTAGAGGTCTGTCTTGTGACCTATTATATGGTCGATTTTGGAGAAGGTACCATGAAGTGCTGAGAAGAATGTATATTCTTTTGCTTTAGGATAGAATGTTCTGTATATATCTGTTAAATCTAATTGGTCCAAAGCTTCAATTAGATTCACTGTGTCCCTGTTCAGTTTCTGTTTTTCTGATCGGTCCATTGAGGAAAGTGCAGTGTTGAAGTCACCCACAATTATTGTGTTAGGTGCAATGTGTGCTTTAAGCTTTAGTAAAGTTTCTTTTATGAATAAGGGTGCCCTTGCATTTGGAGCATATATGTTCAGGATTGAGAGTTCTTCTTGTTGTATTTTTCCTTTGACCAGCAAGAAATGTCCCTCAGACTCTCTTTTGATGACTTTGGGTTGAAAGTCAATTTTATCTGATATTAGAATGGCTACTCCAGCTTGTTTCCTGATACCATTTGCTTGTAAAATTGTCTTCCAGGCTTTTACTCTAAGGTAGTGTTTGTCTTTGACCCTGAGGTGTGTTTCCTGTATGCAGCAAAATTTAGGGTCCTGTTTACGTATCCGGTTGGTTACTCTATGTCTTTTTATTGGGGCATTGAGTCCATTGATGCTAAGAGATATTAAGTAATAGTGATTATTGCTTCCTGTCATTTTTATTTTATTTTTTAAATTTGATTGGTTAACTTCTTTTGGTTTTGATGAAAGGAGGTTATTATCTTGCTTTTTCCAGGGTTAAGTTTCCCTGCTTGTATTGCTGTTTTCCTCCTATTATCCTTCGTAGGGCTGGGTTTGTGGATAGATATTGGGTAAACTTGGTTTTGTCATGGAATATTTTAGTTTCTCCATTTATGGTGATTGAGAGTTTTGCTGGGTATAGTAGTTTTGGCTGGCATTTGTGTTCTCTTAGAGTCTGCATGTAGCAACTGAGTCACAGTTGTGCCCTTAGGATTTAGCCATTCACATTTTCCTAACCAACATGATTCCTTTCTGTTGTCACTGCTGAGGCTCCATAGTAAAAACTTGGAATGAACACTTGTGAACTGCAGAGCAATGCCTGTGGGCTGCCCAAAGCTAGGAGCAGCCATTTTCTTCATTGCTTGACACTTGTCCTCAACAGGCAGAGGCCAGAGACTGCATATTAGAATCCAAAAAAACTGCTAAGCTTGGCTTCCCTCCCCCATTTTATTTGCTCCAGAAATTTGGCCTGCAAAGGGAACTGGCCACATCTAGGGTGGGTCCTCGACCTTTGCAAATCTACAAACTCTCTGCCAGATGTGCCTACAGAGCAACATCAGAGGTCACTTGAGTATCACTTCTTCCAGGAGACAGCATCAAGCACACTATATCCCCATGACAGTATAGAAGACAGATAAGTTACCTACCAATCAGGGCACACCTTGGAAACGCTTGCTAGCTACAAGTTTGGAGACAACCAGTCCTTAATCCTGGGGCTCACTTTAAGGAGCCATTGGCCTTCTCCATGTTGCTGGCTCTCTCAAGATCCAGGGTGCTATAAATCCCAACCTCAGAGCTTTTAGAATTATACTATCTCACTTATCAAATCTGGATATTTAGATCCTTTCTTTTGTTGAACCCCAGCACCCACTCTTTATGGCTGGCTCTGTGAAACTCTTTCCATCCATAACCCAGGCTACACTCAAACTAAAGAAGGCCCTGTCTCTGCCTCCTTGTGTGTATGAGCCTTTAGCCAGTCTACTCCAATCTTGGTGGCATCATCTGTAGACAATGTGTAAGCTGACCCTTTTTCAGATTTCTCTGGTATGGGCTGAAGAGGTGGTTCAGGAGCTAAGAGCTCTGGGGATACAGCACACAGGAGCTTCCATGTGAATGTTGAGAAATGAACCTGAATTGTCTGTTAGAGCAGTCAGTGCTCTTAGAAGCTCAGTGATAGCTCCAGCCACCTTTATTTGCTTTTCCTTTATCGAAAATATTTTGAATATACACTGTGTTGTTATTAAGGCTTCTCCCTCAAATCCTCTAAGATTATCCCCACCTTCTCTTCCATCATATTCCACACCCTTTGTGTCTCCCCTAAGAAAAGAAACAGCCACTTAAAGAATCTTGAGACAGATCCAGGTATAGTCTCACAGAAGTGTAATCTCAGCACTTGGGGGAAAAAAGGCAGGAAGACATCCAGCCTGGTCTACCAAGTCAGTTACAGAACAGTCTGATTTACAATGAGATCCTGTTTGAAAAACAAACAAAGAAATAAGCAAATAAACAAAAATGCAAGCAAAAGGAAATCAAAGAGAAAAGAAAAACACACAAGTTGGACTAGAACAATCCAATAACAGACAGGCAAAAAGAAGAAAAATGAACAAACAGACAGGCAAAAAGAAGAAAAATGAACAAACAAAATAAAAAGAACAACAAAAATGTACCCTTAGATAGAGATACATTCAAAGACACCAGAATCCAATAAAAACAGGGAGCTTGTTGCTTTAATATAAAAGCAATGGACCTATAATCTAAAAGAAAAGCAAAACAAATAAACAAAAGGGGCCTGACACATGCTTCTTAAACACAGGCTTCAAAATGCCTATGAGTTTGCTTTGTATTGGCACCTACTGCTCATCATTCAGCCTCCCTTTAATAGTAGGATTTTCTTCTACGTGAAGACTTCATGTGACTGGAATAGAGTTTCATTTTCAAGTATTTCTAGATTAGAGATAGCTTCACATGTCTACATCTTCTCTCAACACTGTCATGTCATAGGGTGCAAACTCGTGCATGCCCTGTGCACTCTGCTTCAGCCTCTGTGAGTTCATATGTGCATCAGTTCTGCTGTGTTTTAGAAGACCTGGTATGTTCAGTTGAGGACCACTGTTATGAACAAGGTTGAGCCAGTGTCTTTGTGCTATTGTGGGTCCTCTTTGTTATGTTCCTAGGAGTGGTAAAGCTGGGTATAGAAGATAGACCAATTGTCAAGTTTCTGAGAAACTGCCAGATTGATTTCACAGAGAGTAATCAAAGTTTTAACTCTCACCAGAAATGGAGACCTGTTCCCCTTGTTCCATAACCTCCCCAACATGACCTGTCACTTGAGGTTGTGATCTTAGTCATTCTGTTGTGTGTTAGATGGAATCTCAGAATCTAGGATTTGCATTTGTCTGATGATTGGAATGTTGAATAATTATTAAGGTGCTTCCCAGCAAATAGAGATTCCTCTGTTGAAATATGCTGTGTAATTCAGTACTCCATTTTTACATTGGAGTATTTGCTTTGAGGCTATGTAATCTTTTGTTGTATTTATAGTGTTTGGATATCACCCCTCTGACCCCTCTGTCAGATGTAGGGTTGGGGAGGATCTTCTTTCAATCTTTAGGCTGCCATTTTGGCCTTCTGAGGCACTCATTTGCCCTATAGAAACTTTTCAGTTTCATAAAGTCCAATTATTAATTGTTGATCTCATTGCTTAAGCTGTAGATTTCTTTTCAGGTAGTTATATCCTGTGCCAATGTGTTCAAGGCAATTCCTCCACTTTTTCTAGTATTAGATATAGTATATCCAGTTTTATGTTGAAGTCTTTGAGCAACTGGCCTTAGGAGTATTAGAGGAGGATAAATATAGAGCAACTAGCTTTATTATACCTGCAGATATATAGTTAGACAGCCACCAGTTGATGAAGATGCTTTCTTTTCTCCAATGTTTCTTTTTCCTTCTCTGTTAAAAGACAAGTGTTTATGGCTGACAATTGTGTGGGTTTCCTTCTATATTTTCAGTTATATTACACTGATCAACCTATCTGTTTACTTGCCAATGCCATGCAGTTTCTATTATACTATGGCTATGTAATACAACTTGAAATATGAGATGGTGATATTTCTAGAAGTTCTTTTATTGTAGAGCATTGATTTTAGGTAACCTGAATTTTTATATTTCTAAATGAATTTGATAATTGCTCCTTCAATGTCTGTAAGAAGGTTTTTGGAAGTTAATGGGAATTGCTTTGAACCACTAGGTTTATGTTGCTACGATTGCATTTTGTACTACATTAATCCTCTGGATGCAGGAGCTTGAGAAATCTTTGCATTTTTAATGGCTTTTTTAATTTATTTATTCAGAAACTTGAAGTTCGTTTCTTTTTTAAGGTTTATTATTTTGTGTATGAGACCTAAGCCTATAAGAGAGAAATGGGCAGGAAAAAGGAGCGAGACCAAGCATCAGGAGTTCATGTCAAGGTCTGTTTGCTAATGGGAAGAAAGTCTAGTTTTAAGCAGGGGCTGGAGAAGAATGATTTAAAGCATAGAAGAAAGGGATGACATCTGGTGCATATGCTGGCAACAGGCTGGCAGCAGTTTGAGGCATCTTATGGCTTTTCTGCTATACTTGTTCTTCTCATACAACCTCAGGTGTTTATCTAAGATAAGGACCAGTTGGTTCCCACAATCATCCTTGCAAAAGAGGCTTCTAACAAGGGGTCAGCAAAAGGGGATTCTCAAGGTGGGGGCTGTTGAAGGTCTGGTTTCCCACCGTTTGGTCTCCTACAGTTCCCCCTCTTATCTTTATTAAAGTTGGGGGTAGCTATGGAAAAAGGGTCGGTGGAGAGCCTGTTTTAGGCTATGTGGTTTGCACTTATGCCCAGCACCGCAGTAACTAGACCTTTTTAGGGCCTAATAGGGCAGGGCCTCTGTATTAGGCTATGTGAATGGCATCCACTCTTGGCATCATGTCCCACTAATGACTTAATCAGGCCCTTGGTGGTCGTGATGAGCATCCAGGTAATGGACTCACAATAATCCCGTCATGGAGTTACCCTACAGCCAATAGGCAGTGTGCATCTGGCTCATGGCACCACAGTATTCCAGTCATTACCAACTCCACAGTTTATGGCCCTCAGACACTATTAGGAGCCCCAAGATATTGGAAAGTGGGGTTCACAACAGTAGTCTGATTGCAGACCTTTAGCAAGGTCTGAGGGGAGAGCATGGCTGGTGTCCTGACCAATTCCTTTAGGAGGAACAGGACAAGGTACCAACACAGAATTAGGTGCCATTGGGACTGGCTGGGCATGATATAAAGGCTCTTTAAGGAGCTTAATGGAGAAAATAATGCCTGAATCAAAGCCAAGTAAATAGAGGCGAAGATCCCATACATAGCCTATTTGCCAATGTAGATTGGGAGATTTTGCATGGGTGGTGAACATAATTTGTATAGGTGTGCACCATCCCTTTGTAGAAGTATTAGAGGCCTGGCAGGATTCATCATATTTTAGAGAACTAGCTGAGGGTGTAACGTTATGTTTTACTTGGATGTAATCCCATGAGGAGAAGTCCAGAGGCTCTCCCAAGGGTCCCAAACAACCAAAGTAAATCCTGTGGATGTCTTAAAGAAAATAAATGGCAGGCCACATTCTATCTGGTCTACACTTGAAATCTGTAAAATTTAAATATATGGCCTTTTGACACCCTAAAGGGGGGCAATCAGCAGTAGCCAATATCTCCCCTTTGATCTGGTCATAATTTGTTTAATTTTCAGCTAAATAAAATTGCCATGAAAAGAGGGCTGTTGAGTCCGTAGTTGTTTGTGGTGTCAGCATTAGTAAGAGGCATCCAAAGGTGTTGAGGGCTGTAGCCATTTTCAATTATTATAATCAGCATCATTCTTTGTTTCAGCATTAGCATACTCTAGCAGCTAGCATGCTCCTTTGGCATCCTACAGAAAAAACCTAAACATGCCCTCCTCTCTACACTCAGAGAGATCCCTAGCATTAAAATTTTAAAATTTTTGTGATATATAGAGATGTGATTCTCCCATCTTTTATTATAAAAATATTGTTGTAAAGTTCTATGGGCCAGTTCCATAACATCTTGCCTCTGCGAATTATGAGGAATCTCAGTAATATGACTAATATCACATTGTTAATAAAACATCTCAAATGAGTGACTATGATAATCATTTATAATATTTGTCTTAATCTGATTTAGAACATTTAGTATAAAAATAACATATGTAATGACTAATTCTATTTTATATTTTGTTTCTTATGTTAAAACAGTTATAAGTAGAAAGCTTGAAAATGTGTCAATAGTCATATGTATATTTTTTATTAATTTTGTGAATTGTATTTGTATAAATATTTGTAAAAGTTAAGAATTAGTAGCTTTAAAAAGAAGCAATTTCAAGCAATTGTAAGCCATGAGCTATTTATGTATACTATTAATATATAAATCAAAAGTTTGATTTTTAGCATTTTAAAACGAATAGCTACAGCACCCAATTCAATTATCTGTGCTGAAGCAAGGGGACACTCAAAAGAATAAACATGTGATCTAATTATATGAGCTTTACTCCCATAGTAGATGCATTTTATATGATGCATGTATAAATCTATAACAATATAAAAACATGTATAGATGCAAATTTTTAAAAATTTATCTTTTAGATAACAATTATTAATTTTGTTAAAAAAAAGGCTTGTCATGCGGCTTCCCGCCAGTCAGGAGAGACTCACCTCCATCTTGATCCTGGGCTCCAGAGATCGGTCAGACTGAGGTACACAAACATAATCCTAGGCCCAACACCGCAGGGGTCTGAGCCAGACGGGCGTTGGCCTGCACCCAGGCCCTGGGCTGTTCGAGTGGCCATCGGGGCGCCAACCCAGCCAGGAGTTTTTTTTTTTTTTTTTGCCCCGGCCGGCGCACGTGCCGCCATTTTGCCTACAGGAGCCAGAGTGCTCGGGAGGGCAGAGACTGCTAACAAGCGTAGCCTGAGGCTAACAAAACGGGGGTCTAGGCCCCAAAAGGCACAGGACTGACCCCAAGAACTGGGCGGCTTGGTGGGCCATCTGTGTGTCAACCCGACCAGGAGGTTATTAGCACAACAGACTCTCCCGTTGCTTTCGGGGAGCGCGGACGTGCACGCCCGCCATCCGGGTCACCTGGCGGACCCAAATAACAGTCATAGCCCTAGGGGAACTTTGCTAGGACCTTGGCCTCCCAGGCGTTTGCCTGGACTCAGGGCCCGGGCGACAAGGCTAACCTAGTGTGCGCCAGCCCGGTTGGGGAAATCGGCTGCCCAGCGGAGTGAGCGGAGCACAGGGGAGGTCACAGCAACATTCACCTTCGGAGCTCCCTGGGGGTGCACACGGGTTCCACCTGGTCCACAGACACAATCTGGGGCAAGGCCTCAGGCAGAAGCCCCCAGCTCAACTCTCTCCGCTTCAGATCAGCCTGGGTGGCCGCCACATCTCCAGGTCCCTCAAGAGGCTAGTGGGGGCTTCCGGGCGGCCAGCTGGGAGAAGTCGGTGTGCTCCAATAAATCCTGCGGGCCCCAGCGGGAGCCTTCAGGTGCCTGCTTCGGGATCTGAACAGCCTGGACAACAGCACCCTGTCTACAGGCAGTGCAGAGTGTAAGCGGTGCACCAGAGGCCAACTGGGAAGGGGCAGCTTGCACTGGTGAGTCCAGCACTGACAAGACAAAGTAACACCAGTGAGAGCTAGATGGCAAAAGGCAAACGCAGGAACGTCACTAACAGAAATCAAGGCAATATGGCAACATCTGAACCAAATTCTCCTCTACCAGCAAGTCCTGGATACCCCATCACACCAGTAAAACAAGATTTGGATTTAAAATCACTGGTCATGATGCTGGTACAGGAACACATGAAGGACATTCAGGAGAAAAGGGATCAAAAGTTAGAAGCCCTTGCAAGGGAAACACAAAAATCATTGAAAGAAATCCAGGAGAATACAAAAGCCAACAAGGAGGAAATGCAAAAAACACTTAAAGAAATACAGGAGAACTTTGGTCAACAGGCTGAGGTCATGAAAGAAGAAACACAAAAATCTCTTAAAGAAATACAGGAGAACTTTGGTCAACAGGCTGAGGTCATGAAAGAAAAAACACAAAAATCTCTTAAAGAATTACAGGAAAGCACAAACAAGCAAGTGAAGGAGCTAAGCAAAACCATCCAGGATCTAAAAACAGAAGTAGAAACAACTAAGAAAACTCAAAAGGAGACAACTTTGGAGATAGAAAGCCTTGGGAAGAAATCAGGGGACAGAGATGCAAATATCAACAACAGAATACAAGAAATAGAAGAAAGAATCTCAGATGCTGAAGATTCCATAGAAACCATGGACTCAACAGTTAAAGAAAATGCAAAATGCAAAAAGCTTGTAACCCAAACTATCCAGGAAATCCAGGACACAATGAGAAGACCAAACCTAAGGATTATAGGCACAGATGAGAGTGAAGATTTACAACTTAAAGGGCCAGCAAATATCTTCAATAAAATTATGGAAGAAAACTTCCCTAACCTAAAGAGAGAGATGCCCATGAATATACAAGAAGCCTACAGAACTCCAAACAGACTGGACCAGAACAGAAATACTTCCCGTCACATAATAATCAAAACACCAAATGTTCTAAACAAAGAAAGAATATTAAAGGCAGTAAGAGAAAAAGGCCAAGTAACATATAAAGGAAGACCTATCAGAATCACAGCAGACTTTTCACCTGAGAATATGAAGGCTAGAAGGTCCTGGGCAGATCTCATGCAGACTCTAAGAGAACACAAATGCCAACCAAAACTACTATATCCAGCAAAACTCTCAATCACCATAGATGGAGAAACTAAGATATTTCACGACAAAACCAAGTTCACCCAATATCTATCCACAAACCCAGCCCTAACAAGGATAATAGGAGGACAACACCAATACAAGGAGGGAAACTTCACCCTGAAAAAAGCAAGATAGTAACCTTTCATCAAACCCAAAAGAAGTTAAGCAATCAAATTTAAAAAATAACGTCAAAAATGATAGGAAGTAACAATCACTATTCCTTAATATCTCTTAACATCAATGGACTCAATGCCCCAATAAAAAGACACAGACTAACTGACTGGATACGTAAACAGGACCCTACATTTTGCTGCTTACAGGAAACACACCTCAGGGTCAAAGACAAACACTACCTTAGAGTAAAAGGCTGGAAGACAATTTTACAAGCAAATGGTCTCAGGAAACAATCTGGAGTAGCCATTTTAATATCAGATAAAATTGACTTTCAACCCAAAGTCATCAAAAGAGACTCTGAGGGACACTTCTTGCTGGTCAAAGGAAAAATACAACAAGAAGAACTCTCAATCCTGAACATCTATGCTCCAAATGCAAGGGCACCCTCTTTCATAAAAGAAACTTTATTAAAACTCAAAGCACACATTGCACCTAACACAATAATTGTGGGTGACTTCAACACTGCACTTTCCTCAATGGACCGATCGGGAAAACAGAAACTAAACAAGGACACAATGAAACTAATTGATGCTTTGGACCAATTAGATTTAACTGATATATATATAGAACATTCTATCCTAAAACAAAAGAATATACCTTTTTTTCAGCACCTCATGGTACCTTCTCCAAAATCGACCATATAATTGGTCACAAGACAGACCTCAACAAATATAAGAAGATAGAACTAATCCCATGCCTCCTATCTGATCACGATGGAATAAAAGTGGTCTTCAATAGCAACAGAAACAACAGAAAACCCACATACACGTGGAAATTGAACAATACTCTACTCAATGACACCTTGGTCAAGGAAGAAATGAAGAAAGAAATTAAAGACTTTTTAGAACACAATGAAAATGAAAACACAACATACCCAAATCTATGGGACACAATGAAAGCAGTGCTAAGAGGAAAACTCATAGCCCTGAGTGCCTCCAAAAAGAAAATGGAGAGAGCATACATTACCAACTTAATGACACACCTGAAAGCCCTAGAACAAAAAGAAGCTATTTCACCCAGGAGGAGTAGAAGGCAGGAAATCATCAAACTCAGGGCCGAAATCAATCAAGTAGAAACAAAGAGAACCATACAAAAAATCAACAAAACCAGGAGCTGGTTCTTTAAGAAAATCAACAAGATAGATAAACCCTTAGCCAGACTGACCAAAGGGCACAGAGAAAGTATCCAAATTAACAAACTTAGAAATGAAAAGGGAGACATAACAACGGAAACTGAGGAAATCCAAAAAATCATCAGATCCTACTACAAGAGCCTGTACTCAACACAACTGGAGAATCTGGAGGAAATGGACAATTTCCTTGACAGATACCAAATACCAAAATTAAATCAGGACCAACTAGACCATCTAAACAGTCCCATAAAGCCTAAAGAAATAGAAGGAGTCATAGAAAGTCTTCCAACCAAAAAAAGCACAGGACCAGATGGTTTCAGTGCAGAATTCTACCAGACCTTCAAAGAAGAGTTAACACCAATACTCTTCAAACTATTCCACAAAATAGAAACAGAAGGAACACTACCCAATTCCTTCTACGAAGCCACAATTACGCTGATACCAATGCCACACAAAGATCCAACAAAGAAAGAGAACTTCAGACCAATTTCCCTTATGAACATCGATGCGAAAATACTCAATAAAATTCTTGCCAACCGAATCCAAGAACACATCAAAACGATCATCCACCATGATCAAGTAGGCTTTATCCCGGGAATGCAGGGTTGGTTCAATATACGGAAATCCATCAATACAATCCACTACATAAACAAACTCAAAGAACAAAACCACATGGTCATTTCATTGGATGCTGAAAAAGCATTTGACAAAATTCAGCATCCTTTCATGCTTAAAGTCTTGGAGAGAACAGGAATTCAAGGCCCATACCTAAACATAGTAAAAGCAATATACAGCAAACCGGTAGCCAGCATCAAACTAAACGGAGAGAAACTTGAAGCAATCCCACTGAAATCAGGGACCAGACAAGGCTGCCCCCTTTCTCCTTATCTTTTCAATATTGTACTTGAGGTACTAGCTCGGGCAATTCGACAACATAAGGAGGTCAAAGGGATACAAATTGGAAAGGAGGAAGTCAAACTATCATTATTCGCAGACATGATCGTCTACCTAAGTGACCCAAAGAACTCCACTAGAGAGCTCCTACAGCTGATAAACAACTTCAGCAAAGTGGCAGGTTACAAAATCAACTCAAGCAAATCAGTGGCCTTCCTATACTCAAAGGATAAGCAGGCTGAGAAAGAAATTAGGGAAATGACCCCCTTCACAATAGCCACAAACAGTATAAAGTATCTTGGGGTGACTCTTACCAAACATGCGAAAGATCTGTATGACAAGAACTTCAAGACTCTGAAGAAGGAAATGGAAGAAGACCTCAAAAAATGGGAAAACCTCCCATGCTCATGGATCGGTAGAATCAATATAGTTAAAATGGCCATTTTGCCTAAAGCACTATACAGATTCAATGCAATACCCATCAAAATCCCAACTCAATTCTTCACAGAGTTAGAAAGAGCAATTATCAAATTCATCTGGAACAACAAAAAACCCAGGATAGCTAAAACTATTCTCAGCAACAAAAGAAAATCTGGGGGAATCAGTATCCCTGACCTCAAGCAATACTACAGAGCAAAGGTGTTAAAAACTGCATGGTATTGGTACAGTGACAGGCAGGAGGATCAATGGAACAGGATTGAAGATCCAGAAATGAACCCACACACCTATGGCCACTTGATCCTCGACAAAGAGGCTGAAAACATCCAATGGAAAAAAGATAGCCTTTTCAACAAATGGTGCTGGTTCAACTGGAGGTCAGCATGCAGAAGAATGCGAATTGATCCATCCTTGTCTCCTTGTACTAAGCTCAAATCCAAATGGATCAAGGACCTCCACATAAAGCCAGACACTCTGAAGCTAATAGAAAAGAAACTGGGGAAGACCCTTGAGGACATCGGTACAGGGAGAAAGTTTCTGAACAGAACACCAATAGCGTATGCTCTAAGAGCAAGAATTGACAAATGGGACCTCATAAGGTTACAGAGTTTCTGTAAGGCAAAGGACACCATCAAGAGGACAGATCGGCAACCAACAAATTGGGAAAAGATCTTCACCAATCCTACATCAGATAGAGGGCTAATATCCAATATATATAAAGAACTCAAGAAGTTAGACTCCAGAAAACTGAACAACCCTATTAAAAAAATGGGGTACAGAGTTAAACAAAGAATTCTCACCTGAAGAACTTCGGATGGCGGAGAAGCATCTTAAAAAATGCTCAACTTCATTAGTCATTAGGGAAATGCAAATCAAAACAACCCTAAGATTTCATCTTACACCAGTCAGAATGGCTAAGATTAAAAATTCAGGAGACAGCAGGTGTTGGAGAGGGTGCGGAGAAAGAGGAACACTCCTCCACTGCTGGTGGGGTTGCAAATTGGTACAACCACTCTGGAAAGCAGTCTGGCGGTTCCTCCGAAAACTGGGCACCTCACTTCCAGAAGATCCTGCTATACCACTCCTGGGCATATACCCAGAGGATTCCCCACCATGTAATAAGGATACATGCTCTACTATGTTCATAGCAGCCCTATTTATAATTGCCAGATGCTGGAAAGAACCCAGGTATCCCTCAACAGAAGAGTGGATGCAAAAAATGTGGTATATCTACACAATGGAGTACTATTCAGCCATTAGAAACAATGAATTCATGAAATTCTTAGGCAAATGGATGGAGCTAGAGAACATCATACTAAGTGAGGTAACCCAGACTCAAAAGGTGAATCATGGTATGCACTCACTAATAAGTGGTTATTAACCTAGAAAACTGGAATACCCAAAACATAATCCACACATCAAATGAGATACAAGAAGAAAGCAGGAGTGGCCCCTGGTTCTGGAAAGACTCAGTGAAACAGTATTTGACAAAACCAGAACGGGGAAGTGGGAAGGGGTGGGAGGGAGGACAGGGGAAGAGAAGGGGGCTTACGGGACTTTCGGGGAGTGGGGGGGGGGCTAGAAAAGGGGAAATCATTTGAAATGTAAATAAATTATATCGAATAAAAAAAAAAAAAAAGAAAGGGCTAAAAAAAAAAAAGGCTTGTCATGTAATACATTAATAATTTTTTTTGGTTTTTTGAGACAGGGTTTCTCTGTGTGATCCTGGCTGTCCTGGAACTCACTGTGTAGACCAGGCTGGCCTCGAACTCAGAAATCCGCCTGCCTCTGCCTCCCAAGTGCTAGGATTACAGGCGTGTGCCACCATCCCCGGCTACATTATCAATTAATAATAATCAATTTGATTGCTGTTTAAAATAAGAAGCAAACATTTCATCATGCTCTTAAAACATTTCTTTTAAAAATATTTTTATGATTTTATTTTGCAACATTTTATTATTACACCAAATTTTTATTGGAGGATTGTAAAACCTTATTTGGAGAGATTTTACATTAATGTTCTCGTTGTTAAGGAATGGAAGTGGACATATATCATAAACTGTTGACAAATACTTATGGTAGCTTTCTCCAAGGTATGTCTTAAAGTATTTGTTTTGCATCTATCTTGAGAACATACGAGGCTTAAATGGCAAACTTAAAGCAGTATTTTAGCCAAAGAAATTATCTTAAAACCTTTTGAAAATCACTTTCTTAAAAATTTTAAAAGCCCATTTTTAAGAGCAAGCCATTTCTTGAGGAAGAGCTTTTTAATGAAATTATTTTATTGTTTTTTTTAAGTTAGCTTATGCTCTTTTAAAGTCAGAAGTAAATGCTTTTATAATTATCAATATACACAAAGCAAAAAACAACCCTTTAAAAATATAATAGTTTTGTATGTAGTAGGCAGGTCAAATTTTAATGCCTTCATAATTTCTACATAGCCTTATTACCTTTTACAGATCTAAGTTTGAACCTTATTTTGAACCACATCTGTATGAATCTGTTAAAAATGTTCTTTTGGCCAGAAACTCTCTAGGTGAGGCCTGCAAGACAAAGCTGCATCTCTCAAGCCTCTGCAGCTTTGAGCAGCTTTGAGGCAGCTCTGAGCTTTGTATTAACTCAAATGTAAATCTACTGATCTTAGTTTGTTATCTCTAAGGCCAGACCTACACCCACCAGCCCTGCAAGGATTAGCCTGTAACCAGACCCCACTGTATGAAGGTCAAATAACAAAAGGAACTTGTAATATCAAAGCATAACTACAATTTTTTGACAGCAAAACACAGTGTTAAACAATCTTTTCTCCTTAAAATTAATGGCAAGCACATTATTCTCATATTGCAAAGTTTGTCCATCATCTTGTGTGTTTGAATGTATGACAGTGTAACTTATTGAAGATACATTATTTTAAATCTTATTTTTTAATAAGTCTGATTTCTAGGATAAGAACCACATAAAACATTATGCCAATTTAGAAATATCTCAGAGGTCTGTATCTCTTGGGTTGTGTCATGTCACGTGCTGCTTAAGATAGCTTTAACCCTAAATGATCAGTTGAAACTTACCTTTTGATACCATCATTATATATATATATATAAAGTCATGTCCAATAACTTATGAGTCAATACTCTATAGTTAAGACATTTATACCTTTAAAACTAATTAGAAATAAAAATGAAGTGATCATACAAATCTCATAAATTTAAACCAAATAAATTTTTTTCTTTTCAACATAAAACATAAATACAATCATTCAGCCAATCAAAACAATATACAACACAAATTAACACATATATGGACAGGTTTTGGTGCACCAAAGACAGACAACAGACAGAGAGGGAACTTGATGTCCCAAAGAGATCCAATATCTTAACCAGAACTAAGGAGATCTCCAGTAGTTTTCAGAGAAAAAACAGGATGTCTCCCATTTTCCTCTCCTCCCCAGGAGAGTTTTGAAATAGCTTTTAACCATTTTTTTTTTGATACCACATCTTGTGTAGCCGCCAGCGGCTACATGTGAACCAGGTTACCTGTTGAGAGAATCTTGGGGTACAGGGACAGAGACAAGGGATTTGAGTCAAGCCTAGGATTCTGGTCAAGACTGCTTTTAATAAATTGAAGACAGGTTTTATAGACATTTGGGGGATCGGCCAACCCCCCAGAAGTCGGTAGCTTCAAAGGCGGTGCTGTGAATCCTCTGGCTCCAAGTCTCAGCGGGTCGTCTGCCTTCTGCCTGGCAGCTCAGGTGAACGCCGGCCTGGGGGCAGTGTCGAAAGCCGAGGTGTGGAGCCCCTTTGTTCACAGAACAAAGGCCGGAGGTAGCCATCGGAAGAGTTAGGTGCCCGCTAGCCAACTTAGTTGCGGGGGGGGGGGGGAGGATACAATTCCCCCTTAATTATTAATTTAAAACCACTCAGTGGAAATGATTAAGTTCATCTAATGGATGACGGGCATTCACCAGTGAGTGAAAGCATTGGCCGTCAGCCCCCTTAAGCGTTACCAACATCTTTTTTCGGGGGGGGGGGGGCTAGACCGCCTTTTTCAGGACAGTCTTACGATGTCAAACCCCCATGCAGCTGGGCGTGCTTTTCAGGGATACTCGGAGCCAGGAATTTTTTCCCTTTCCCTTGCAGTGCCTCGCCTCACACCTCAACTGATGCCCATGTTTGTTGTAACAACAAACACGCATGATTCCGAGTATCATGCAGCCTCATCTCCGAGGATTTCCACTGGCAGAGTAAATTCTCTGCGGCTAAGCGCTGGCTAGCTGAAAAGGCTACCCATCCTCCACCTAGGGCCATTGCTGAAGGAATTTCGTCTTCTGAGTGTTATCTGCTTAAAATATAAAAGGAGATTAAGAGAACCTGTCTGGTTAGTCTTGGGAGCTCAAACCGGTTTTTGGTTTAATTGAAATTCAGTGGCCTCAGGGAAGAGCCCTGGCCTGCAACTTAGTTTGCAAGAACACAAAGGAACTATGCCTCCCCAAGCAACTGGGAGGTGGCTTGAAAAACAGCCTTTGAATTAATTATACTTACCTACAGTTTTGGGGGTGGAATCCACTCAGGCAAGAGGCCTGGCTTGCAACTTAATTTGCAAGAACACAAAGGAACTATATCTCCCCAAGTGAATGGGAGGCAAAGGAGCTATATCTCCCCAAATGAATGGGGGGCGGCTTGAAAAACAGCCTTCTGACCTAAATATACTTACCAACCGTTTTTGGGGTCGAATCCACTTGTCTTACCAATCTCTCTGGCAACCAACGCGCCTCGTCCTGTTCTTGTGAAAAAACGCATACCGCGCCTCTTCCCCATATCAAAAGGGGGTCTGGGCCTTTCCAAGAATTATTTAAAGGATCCCGCCACTTAACCATGGCGTAGGAATTGGAAGTAGCCGGATGCCAATGTCTGTCAGCGGCAGACTGGCCTTCCGCATCCGTTTGGAGAAAATTTAAAACGAATAGAACAAAGGCAAGATGTGACTTTGGGGACCGAGGGGGATATAAATTTCCCTTCTTAGTTTTAATAAGCCAATTTTTAAGCGTGCGATGGGCGCGCTCCACTATTCCTTGCCCCATTGGATTATAAGGAATTCCAGTTTTAAGTTTTATATTAAATTCTTTACAAAATGAGATAAAGTTCTTACCAGTGTAGGCTGGTCCATTGTCTGTCTTAATGACCTTGGGTACTCCCATGGTATTAAAGGCTTGTAAACAATGATCAATTACATTTCTAGAGGCTTCTCCGGTATGCAGGGAAGCAAAAATAAGTCCTGAGCACGTATCAATGCAAACATGTATAAATTTTAATTTCCCAAACTCCGCATAGTGAGTTACATCCATTTGCCAAATTTGATTGGGCACAAGGCCACGTGGGTTAACCCCTAAATGGGGCACTGGTGCTAAAGTGAGACAATTAGGGCATTGCTTTACGATCATTCTAGCTTGCTCCTTTGTGATTTTATGACGGAGCCTCAACGTATGACTAGAAAGATGAAATTTATCATGATCACGTTTTGCCAATTCTATGGGTGTGAGTGCCAAGACTTGACCAATTAGTGCTTTGTCAATGCACTCATTGCCCTGAGTCAGAGGTCCAGGGAGACCCGAGTGAGATCTAATATGTCCTATATAAAAAGGATTTTTTCTAGCAAGAATGATACCTTGCAATTGTGAAAACAAGGATCCAGCTGGCGTATTAAAATTAAACGTGCCACAGGTTTCTAGTTGCGGTATAGAAAATGCAACATAAGCACTGTCAGTAAAGAGATTAAACGTACTATTTACAGTTTGAAAAACACACAGCACTGCTGTAAGCTCTGATAACTGAGCAGATAACCCAGGCGTTTCTACGACCACCTGTTGATTGTTAACACGATATCCGGCTTTTCCTTTTGATGAACCATCTGTGAACACTAGGAGTGCATTCTGCAGCGGCTGAAGAGATGTCATTTTAGGAAATACGACCTCATGCATATTTAAAAACTTTATTAACTTGTCTTGAGGATAATGATTGTCTATACACCCTTTAAAACCAATCTGAGCCAGCAGCCAATCTGTGCTATGCTGTTTTAGCCATTCATCCTGATTTACACTGTAAGGTTGTATAATAAAGTCCAGTTCCTTACCAAAATAAGTCAATGCCTGCTTTCTACCAAGCATAATTACTTGGGCCACTGCTTCAAAATATGGCAAGATATTACGCCTAGAAGACACCCTCAAATGAATCCACATCAGAGGAGCCTTTTACCATAATAATCCTGTAGGCGAATGAGTAGTATTAAAAATTAGCAGATGCAGAGGTAAGGAATAATCTATATAGGTAATAAATTGGTTCTCAATAGCTTTCTCCACTGCCTGTAAGGCAAAAAGTCCTACTGAAGTTAATACCCTAGGGGATGTCGGATCAGCATTTCCTTTAAGAATATCAAATAAAGGTTGTAATTCCCCTGTTGTAAGTTTTAAATACGGCCGAAGCCAATTAATGTCACCCAATAATTTCTGAAAATCATTTAAAGTTTTCAAATTGTCCCTGCGGATAATTATCTTCTGGGAAAAAATTGACTGGTCCGTAAGTTTAAAACCTAGATAGTTATATGGCTCCTGAATCTGAACCTTCTCTGGAGCTATCTGCAGCCCTTTAGCGACCAGGGCTTGCTGCAAATCTCTAAAACATAAAAGCAAGGTCTGAGGATTTTTTCCTGCAATTAGAAAATCATCTGTGAAATGGATAAAGTAAATATCTGGCCATTTCTGTCTCACAGGTTGAATGGCCTGTGCTACGAATTTCTGGCACAAGGCGGGGCTGTTTGCCATGCCCTGGGGAAGCACGGTCCATTCAAACCTTTTCATAGGCACTGCAAAGTTAATAGAAGGAACACTGAACGCAAACCTTTTGCAGTCTTCAGGGTGCAAAGGAATGGTAAAGAAACAATCTTTTAAATCTATGACTATTTTATGAAACCCTTTTGGAATAGCCACGGGAGATGGAAGACCCGTTTGTAAGGTTCCCATGGGCAACATTGTTTCATTTACCTTTCTTAAATCCTGTAACAATCTCCATTTGCCGGACTTCTTTTTAATTACGAATATCGGCGTGTTCCATGGAGATAATGACTCTATAAGATGTCCTGCCTCTAACTGTTCCTGCACCAAAAGAGAGGCAGCCTCCAATTTCTCTTTAGTTAAAGGCCACTGATCAACCCACACTGGAATGTCGCTAAGCCATTGAATTTTATCGGCGTGGGGTGCAGGCGAGATAGTGGCCATTACTGAAAATGCCCCAGACTTCTAGAGTTAGGGTTTGCCTGGGGGTTTTTAAACCTACTAGTGCCTTGTCCTTCATATCCAAGCCCCCGAGTAGGTTCGGATTCCTCCGACACTGTCTTTTGCTTAGAGGCAATTTCATTAGGATTACACAGAATTAAATTCATCTGAGATAACAGGTCTCTGCCCCAGAGCGTGGTAGGCAACTTCTGCATCACGAAAGGCCGAATTTGTCCTGAATTTCCATCTGCATCTTTCCAAGTTAAAAGTCTAGCGCTCTGTTTAGGATTGTTTGCGTAACCAATCCCCTTCAGATGCGTTAGGGTCTCTGTCAATGGCCAGTTAGATGGCCAGTCCTGTCCCTTAATAATTGTAACATCAGCTCCCGTATCTATTAATCCTTCAAAACTCTTTCCTTCAATAGTCAATTTAAGGTTAGGTCTTTTATTAGTAATAGACTGAACCCAGAACACTCCGGAGGAGCCAAAGCCCTCCTCCCCTCTCTTATCTTTAATGAATTTGGAAGGCAGTGGATGTAAGGGCACCAGGACGAGCTGGGCAATTCTTTGATTAGCTGGTATAGTTATGACACCACGAGAGGAAGCAGCCATAATTTTAATTTCTCCCTCATAATCACTGTCTATGACTCCTGGATAAATCTGCAGTCCCTTCACAGTAGAACTGCTTCGTCCTAACAACAATCCCCAAGTACCTTCAGGTAATGGTCCAAAAACTCCCGTGGGCAAAACCTGAACTCCCATCTCTGGAGCTAGTACGGCATGGCACATGCAGCAGAGGTCCAGCCCTGCACTTCCTGGTGTAGCTCTGGCGAGGTCAAGGATGGATTTCCTTGGCTAGGCAGTAGCTGTGCCCCGCAGACAGTCTGATGCATCGGGGCCTGGGGCTGGCCCCTCCCCCCGTTTCCTGACACGGGTCTACCTTGGAAGTTATTTTTTGACTTGTCTCTCTTAACCCATTGATTTCCTTTTCTACACTTATGGCACGTTCCTGGTGGACCACCTGATTGCCCGTTTATACTGGGCTTATTATCAGGACAATCACTCTTAAAATGACCCAGACTACCACATTTAAAACATCTCCTATTTCCTCGTCTTTGTGACAGAATCCCTTGAATAGTTGTTCCCTGCAGCGCTGCAGCTATAGCTAAACCCTGATTATAGGATGGACCGATCTCAGAACAAAGGCGAATGTAACCGGCTAGGTCTGTCTTTCCCCTCTGGGGTCTAATGGCCTCTCGGCAGGCCGCATTAGCATTCTCATAGGCTAGTTGCGTAACCAGCGGATTCTCTGCCTGAGAGTTTCCAAAAATTCTATTAGCCGTTTTCAGCAATCTGTCTATGAAATCCTGAAAGAGTTCGTCGGGAGCCTGTTTCACAGCTGTTAGATTTCCACTAATATCTCCCTTAGCTGGTAACAGAGTCCAAGCACGGCGGGCGGCCACCGCAATCTGCGCATACACTGCGATGGGAAACCCAATCTGGTTATTATTTCCTTCATATAGGCCTTCCCCCAACAACATCTCCGCATTCCATTCTGGATGGCCCGCTTGAGTGTTAGTGGCGGCGGTTCTTTTGCAAGCCTCACGCCATTCAGAACTCCAAAGCAAGAAATCTCCCCCCGACAACGTAGCTTTACACAGCGTTTTCCAATCCTGTGGAGTTAGATTCGACTCAATCACAGTATCCAACAACGCCTGTGTAAAGGGAGCTGTCGGGCCGTACTGGGCTACGGCTAGCTTTAACTCTTTTATCACCTTAAATTCCAAGGTCTGATATTGTCTGACCACATTGTCCTGGTCTTCTATCTCAAGGACTGGAAAAGCTAAGATTTCTGACGTATCCTGCCCCTCTCCGCGGGCCTGGTTTATAACTCTTTCTAATGGCGACTGGCGGGTCTCCGAGTTATTGTTCTCTCTAGTATTAGAGACCCTTTTTAGCTCCTGTAACTCATTAGTCAATTTCTGCAATTTAATTTCAAACTCTAACTTTTGTAATTGCATATCCTTCTGGATTTCGGCCTCTGCCATCAAGGTCACAGGCGGCGCGGATGGCGCTACAGGGGGCCAAGTTTCTCCATGAACTTCAATCGCTCCTTTCTCGGGATGAGCTATTTTTTTCCTTACAACAGACTCATCAGAACTGTCTCTGTGTTTACGAGACTCAGATTGTGGAGAATCTTCTATAACAGGGATCCTCTCCACATGGCCTTTTACTTGAAAATCCTCACTTTCATGAATAACACCTAATTCTTCCAAACTCCCTTCATCTATGATGTCCTTAATCAGAGTCCAAAGGCAGAGGGTGATATTGTCTGCCTTGGCTGCCTTTAGCGAATTACCAATTCTCAGCCAAGTTCTCTCATTTAACGTTCGTTTTTCTCGGAACCAAGGACAACAGGAATATATCTGGTCCAAGAAATCTTCTAATCTTTCCTCTTCAAACCCAATCCCTTTTGCCTGAAGCAACTCTTGAATGTTCCGTGCGCAGATCTCGCGCGAACTTTCCTGTCCCATTTTTTTCCTATCCTTTTAACCCAAGCAGCTCCTGTGCCGGGTGCGCACAGTATGCTTGAAAAACAGTATCCTTCCTACACTCGCAACAATAGACACGAATTCACTAGCGCTAGTTTTGACCTCTATGTTGCTAACCGTGTGGATACTACTTCTTACCACCTTTTTCTGCGAAGCTTCGCTGGATAGGGCTACCTCAGGAAATTCTCTCGTGCCAGGTCTCCCACGTTCAGGCGCCAAATATGTAGCCGCCAGCGGCTACATGTGAACCAGGTTACCTGTTGAGAGAATCTTGGGGTACAGGGACAGAGACAAGGGATTTGAGTCAAGCCTAGGATTCTGGTCAAGACTGCTTTTAATAAATTGAAGACAGGTTTTATAGACATTTGGGGGATCGGCCAACCCCCCAGAAGTCGGTAGCTTCAAAGGCGGTGCTGTGAATCCTCTGGCTCCAAGTCTCAGCGGGTCGTCTGCCTTCTGCCTGGCAGCTCAGGTGAACGCCGGCCTGGGAGCAGTGTCGATAGCCGAGGTGTGGAGCCCCTTTGTTCACAGAACAAAGGCCGGAGGTAGCCATCGGAAGAGTTGGGTGCCCGCTAGCCAACTTAGTTGCAGGGGGGGAGGATACAATCTTGCACATGGAAAAACTGCTTTTCTGCAACCTGCTTTTTCTCTTGTTTAAGATTTAACTCCTTATCTTCTTTTTCTTCTGGGAATTCTGCCAGAGAAGGGAGGGAATGCACAGTGGCAACCACTGATATTTACTCCATAGTGCCCTGCTTTTTTTAACCCCTATTGGATTCATAAAAAGAGAAAGAAGTTTAGAGAATGTGATATACGGTGGGATAGAGAAGGTGGGTGCCTAGGCAAACACTCACACAGACATAGTATAGAATAAAGTTTATTCAGAATGGAGGATGAAAGTTAATGGGATAGTGGAGACAGAGAAAGGCAGAGAGAGTGCAGATAAGTAGAGGCTGGCCCTGACAATGTGGAGAGAGGTTCTGCCCATGAGAAGTTTTTACTTTTGATCTCTCTCAGCAGCCTCTGGCTTCCAAAGAACATTTTCTCCCACAGAGAAAGCTCAGCTCGGACCAGCTGGATAAATTCCTCAGGTGTCAGCCAGCCCTCAGCGGAAAATTCTAAGTGCCAAAATGAAAGGAGCAGTCCACCCACAGGCTGTGACTGTGGCCTTTAATTTTTCTAAAATTTTAGAGTCAAGGGGCTTGTTTTGGCTCTGGCTTTTTCTAGGCATTTGTCTTTGAAATAAATCTTGAAGTTAGAGTGACCATTTGTCCCTCTAAGTCTTGTAGCTCCTTTAAGAGGGCTACTTGCTCTCTGCAGCTTTTCTCCTCCAAGTTGGCTTTCTCCCGGGGGTCTCTTAACTTAATGGCATATCAGCAGGGAATGGGCCCATAGGAAGAGGATAATAAAGAGAAGCCATGGGAGCAGCTGAGGAAGGTTTTGGAGAATTCTTTTTAGGGGAAAGTGAGGTCATTGAAGCTGCCCAAGACAAAGGGCAGAGGCAATATTCAGCGACCGACAAAGGTTGCTGCTTATCAGGGTCCTTGCTCCCGCTTTCTACTACATCACAAATGAGTCCCCAGTAAGAGAAAACGGTTTCAGGAACATCACTGGAGCCCTTCCTGGTCAATTTTTCATTTAGTTGGGGCATGTCTGATCTATAAAAATAAAAAATTTTATCAAATCCTTTTTTTTAAACTCAAACCCCTCTTTCCCTGAGAAAGCTTTCAGGTCTCTAATGAAGACCGCTTCCTTAGACAAAATGTCCCATTTCTTTGTGGGATGAGGAAAGCAAACTTACTGAGGAAAACTTACTTTCATGAGTGGTGAAAGCATTTCCTCCAAATGGCTTCTTTGCCACGGCGGCCTTCTCTTGGGGGGGGGGGCAGGCTCCGTCCGGCGAAGGGGCCGTACTTCGAGCCCTACGTTGGGTGCCACTTATCCAGGCCCACAGGACCTCGTTATTCAGGGAGCTGAGGAGGTCCCAAGCTTGTAAGAGAAAAATGGGCAGGAAAAAGGAGCGAGACCAAGCATCAGGAGTTCATGTCAAGGTCTGTTTATTAATGGGAAGAAAGTCTAGTTTTAAGCAGGGGCTGGAGAAGAATGATTTAAGGCATAGAAGAAAGGGAGGGCATCTGGTGTGGATGGTGGCAACAGGCTGGTGGCAGTTTGAGGCATCTTATGGCTTTTCTGGTATCTGGTTCTTCTCTAACAACCTCAGGTGTTTATCTAAGATAAGGACCAGTTGGTTCCCACAATCATCCTTTGAAAAGAGGCTTCTAACAAGGGGTCAGCAAAAGGGGATTCTCAAGGTGGGGGTTGTTGAAGGCTTGGTTTCCCACCGTTTGGTCTCCTACACATACCAGAAGAGGGCAGAAGATTTCATTACAAATGGTCCTGCATCCACATATGGTTGCTTGGAATTGAACTCAGGATCTCTAGAAGAGCACCCAGTGCTCTTAACCACTGAGCCATCTTCCCAGTGCTGAAGTTCTTTTCATAGAGGTATTTTACTTGCTCAGATAGAGTTACTCCAATAAATTTCATATTATTTTAGCTATTTTGTTTTGTGTTTCCCTAATTACTTTATTAGGATAGTTAGCTTTTGTGTTAAGGAGGGCTTCTGAATTATTTCAGTTAATTTTATAGCCACTTTGCTGAGAGTGTTTTTCAGCTGTTGCAATTCTCTGGTAGAATTTGGAGGGTCCTTTATTTATACTATCAATTCATCTGTAAATAGAGATATTGTGATTTTGTCCTTTCCAACTTGTTTCCCCTCAATTAGCATTAGTTCTTAGAGCTCTAATTTGCCCATCAAATGCTATATTGAATAGATATGGTGATAGTGGACTGCCTTGTTTTGGGCCCGACTTTGCTTGAATTGATTAACTTTTGCTCCATTTAACAATGATGTTGGTTATCACCTTTCTGTATACTGCCTTTATTATGAATATATGTATTTGGCCTTTATCCCTGGTCTCTACAGCACTTTTATCATGAATGTGTGCTAGATTTTGTCAAAGGCTTTTTCAGCATCTGATGGCATGACCACATGTCCTTTATCTTTCAGTCTGTTTATATGGTGGATTATACTGATGTAGTTTACTATGTTGAACCATCCCTGCATCCTTGGAGTGAAGCCTAGTGGATCATGATAAATGTTTTTGATGGCTTCTTGGATTTTGATTCCCAGTATTTTATTTAGTATTTTGTATAAATATTCATATGGAAAATTGGTCTGAAATTCTACCTCATGTATTTGTTGAGTCATTGTCCTGTGGTCTGCATATCAGCATGACTGTGGCTTCATAGGATAGATAGATAGATAGATAGATAGATAGATAGATAGATAGATAGATATAGATTATAGAGTAGATACATAGATGGGTAGACAAACAGACAGATGGTGTCATAAGACAATACCCTAGTATACTTTCATTCATCCATGGTGAAGGCCTCAAACTGGAGACCAGAGCAAACTATACTATACTCACCAACTGAGCTCAGTGGACACACCTGAAACTCCACATACTCTCTTCATTGTGTGGAGTAGGGAGGTAATATTGGCACCACACAAATATCAGCAAGCCCACTGCTACTGAACATCTCCATTTTCATTAATAAGTTTATTTTTTAAAAGTCTTGTTGAAATGGAGATTTTTCTCCAAGACTTCAATTCAGTGTATATGCACGTGTATTGTGCATACTGTGCATGTATAAGCTGGGATCCATGGAGGTCTGAAGAATTGGGCCTACCACCTGAAGCCTGGGTTCCAGCTGAGAGTCACCTGATGATATTAGTTCTGAAACCAAACTTTGGTCCTCTTTTAAAGCAACATGTGCTCTTAAAGCAGGAGTCATCTCACTTTACCTATGGGCTCCTGGGCTATCATTTATTGATTTCTTTGTCTGAAGAGAATGAAAGGAGATTATTTTGAGCAAAACTCCAGCATGGTCACAGATTCCAAGCAACAAAGCCTTTGAAGTTAATAGGCAGACAGAGTGCTGGGAAAAGAAGGGTAAGAAGTATAAAAGACATAGAGATTGTTTTATGACATCTTATGTACTACACACCAAACTAGATATACATATGTGAACCACCTTAGCTGATAAGGCTATCTACCTACCCAAGATTATGAATCCTGACATGCCTGGCCTTAATGAGTTCATTTTGACTCTCTCCAGAAGGCATTTGTTACAGAATCCTTAAATTTACTTTATTCCACTTAGGCAATAGTAATGATATCTAAACAAAGGAGCCATGTTTTATGTATTCACTAAATATTACAGAAATAACAAAACGTTTACAATTCCATGACAAAGCACCTAGTTATATTGTTCTTGAAGAAGCCATTCAAAACTGCCAAGTTGTCTATTCCACAAGGCCCTGTTCCCACAGTCCAACTTACTGTTGCACATGTCGAATTCAGCCTCCAAGTTCCCAGTCACTGTACATACTTTAGTTTCCAACCATATGAGCAGTCTCTGAAGCCAAAAGCTCTGAGAATCCAGAATCAGATATATGTCTGAAGCCTTCCATTTCTTCAGATCAAAAATCATAGTTCCACATCTCCAGGTCCTGCAAGAGGGAAGAGGGGCTTAGGGGCGGCCAGCAGGGAGAAGTCCGTGTGCTCAGGTGAATCCATCAGGCCCCAGCAGGAGCCTTCAGGTGCCTGCTTTGGGATCTGAACAGCCTGGGCCACAGCACTCTATCTCCAGGAAGAGCAGGAGACCTGGTATGCACCCAGAGGCAGTCTGGGAGCTCAGAGCACAGCTCCCTCTTGTGAGCTTAGGTTCCAGTCCTGAGGCCTCTGGTGGGAGCACTCAGATCTCTCCACTTCGGATCCAGATCAGCCTGGGCGGCAACACCACATCTCCAGTTCCTGCAAGAGGCAAGAGGGGCTTCCAGGCGACCAGCAGGGAGAAGTCAGTGTGCTCCAGTGAATCCACTGTGCCCCAGCAGTAGCCTTCAGGTGCCTGCTTTGGGATCTGAACAGCCTGAGCCACAGCGCTCGGTCTCCAGGAAGTGTGGGAGACCTGGTGTGCACCCAGAGGCAGTCTGGGAGCTCACAGCACAGCTCTGGGTTCCAGTCCTGAGGCCTCTGGCAGGAGCACTCAGATCTCTCCACTTCCGGATCCAGATCAGCCTGGGCGGCAACACCACATCTCGAGGTCATGCAAGAGGCAAGAGGGGCTTCCGGGCGGCCAGCGGGGAGAAGTCGGTGTGCTCCAGTGAATCCAGCGGGCCCCAGCAGGAGCCTTCAGGTGTCTGCTTCAGGATCTGAACAGCCTGGGCAGCAGCACCCTGTCTACAGGCAGTGCAGGGGGTAAGCTGTGCACCAGAGGCCAACGGAGAAGGGGCAGCTTGCACTGGTGAGTCCAGCACTGACAAGACCAACTAACATGAGTGAGAACTAATTGGCAAAAGGCAAAGGCAGGAACGTTACTAACAGAAATCAAGGCAATATGGCAACATCTGAACCCAATTCTCCTTTACCAGCATGTCCTGGATACCCCATCACACCAGTAAAACAAGATTTGGATTTAAAATCACTGGTCATGATGAAGGACATACTTAACGAAATTCAGGAGAAAATGGATCAAAAGTTAGAAGCCCTTGCAAGGGAAACACAAAAATCATTGAAAGAAATCCAGAAGAATACAAAAGCCAATAATGAGGAAACGCAGAAAAACACTTAAAGAAATACAGGAGAACTTTGGTCAACAGGCTGAGGTCATGAAAGAGGAAACACAAAAATCTCTTAAAGAATTACAGGAAAACACAAACAAGCAAGTGAAGGAGCTAAGCAAAACCATCCAGGATCTAAAATCAGAAGTAGAAACAACTAAGAAAACTCAAAGGGAGACAACTTTGGAGATAAAAAGCCTTGGGAAGAAATCAGGGGACATAGATGCAAATATCAACAACAGAATACAAGAGATAGAAGAAAGAATCTCAGATGCTGAAGATACCATAGAAACCATGGACGCAATAGTTAAAGAAAATGCAAAATGCAAAAAGCTTGTAACCCAAAATATCCAGGAAATCCAGGACACAATAAGAAGATCAAACATAAGGATTATAGGCATAGATGAGAGTGAAGATTTACAACTTAACGGGCCAGCAAATATCTTCAATAAAATTATGGAAGAAAACTTCCCTAACCTAAAGAGAGAGATGCCCATGAATATACAAGAAGCCTACAGAACTCCAAACAGACTGGACCAGAACAGAAATACTTCCCGTCACATAATAATCAAAACACCAAATGTACTAAACAAAGAAATAATATTAAAGGCAGTAAGAGAAAAAGGCCAAGTAACATATAAAGGAAGACCTATCAGAATCACAGCAGACTTTTGACCTGAGACTATGAAGGCTAGAAGATCCTGGGCAGATCTCATGCAGACTCTAAGAGAACACAAATGCCAGCCAAAATTACTATACCCAGCAAAACTCTCAATCACCATAGATGGAGAAACGAAGATATTCAGACAAAACCAAGTTTACCCAATATCTATCCACAAATCCAGCCCTACAAAGGATAATAGGAGGAAAACACCAATACAAGGAGGGAAACTTCACCCTGGAAAAAGCAAGATAGTAACCTTTCATCAAACCCAAAAGAAGTTAACCATTCAAATTTAAAAAATAACGTCAAAAATGACAGGAAGTAGCAATCACTATTCCTTAATATCTCTTAACATCAATGGACTCAATGCCCCAATAAAAAGACATAGAATAACTGACTGGATACATAAACAGGACCCTACATTTTGCTGCTTACAGGAAACACACCTCAGGGTCAAAGACAAACACTACCTTAGAGTACAAGGCTGGAAGACAATTTTACAAGCAAATTGTCTCAGGAAACAATCTGGAGTAGCCATTTTAATATCAGATAAAATTGACTTTCAACCCAAAGTCATCAAAAGAGACTCTGAGGGACACTTCTTGCTGGTCAAAGGAAAAATACAACAAGAAGAACTCTCAATCCTGAACATCTATGCTTCAAATGCAAGGGCACCCTCTTTCATAAAAGAAACTTTTTTAAAGCTCAAAGCACACATTGCACCTAACACAATAATTGTGGGTGACTTCAACACTGCACTTTCCTCAATGGACCGATCAGGAAAACAGAAACTAAACAGGGATACAATGAAACTAATTGAAGCTTTGGACCAATTAGATTTAACAGATATATATAGAACATTCTATCCTAAAGCAAATGAATATACCTTCTTCTCAGCACCTCATGGTACCTTCTCCAAAATCGACCATATAATTGGTCACAAGACAGACCTCAACAAATATAAGAATATCGAACTAATCCCATGCCTCCTATCAGATCACTATGGAGTAAAAGTGGTCTTCAATAGCAACAAAAACAACAGAAAACCCACATGCATGTGGAAACTGAACAATATTCTACTCATTGATACCTTGGTCAAGGAAGAAATAAAGAAAGAAATTAAAGACTTTTTAGAACACAATGAAAATGAAGACAAAACATACCCAACTCTATGGGACACAATGAAAGCAATGCTAAGAGGAAAACTCATAGCCCTGAGTGCCTCCAAAAAGAAAATGGAGAGAGCATACATTACCAGCTTAATGACACACCTGAAAGCCCTGGAACAAAAAGAAGCTATTTCACCCAGGAGGAGTAGAAGGCAGGAAATCATCAAACTCAGGGCCAAAATCAATCAAGTAGAAACAAAGAGAACCATACAAAGAATAAGCAAAACCAGGAGCTAGTTCTTTGAGAAAATCAACAAGATAGATAAACCCTTAGCCAGACTGACCAAAGGGCACAGAGAAAGTATCCAAATTAACAAACTTAGAAATGAAAAGGGAGATATAACAACGGAAACTGAGGAAATTCAAAAAATCATCAGATCCTAGTACAAGAGCCTGTACTCAACACAACTGGAGAATCTGGAGGAAATGGACAATTTCCTTGACAGATACCAAATACCAAAATTAAATCAGGACCAAATAGATCATCTAAACAGTCCCATAACGCCTAAAGAAATTGAAGGAGTCATAGAAAGTCTTCCAACCAAAAAAAGCACAGGACCAGATGGTTTCAGTTCAGAATTCTATCAGACCTTCAAAGAAGACTTAACACCAATACTCTTCAAACTATTCCACAAAATAGAAACAGAAGGAACACTACCCAATTCCTTCTACGAAGCCACAATTACGCTGATACCAAAACCACACAAAGATCCAAGAAAGAAAGATAACTTCAGACCAATTTCCCTTATGAACATCGATGCAAAAAATACTCAATAAAATTCTTGCCAACCGAATCCAAGAACACATCAAAATGATCATCCACCATGATCAAGTAGGTTTTATCCCAGGAATGCAGGGTTGGTTCAATATACAGATTCAATGTAATACCCATCAAAATCCCAACTCAATTCTTCACAGAGTTAGAAAGAGCAATTATCAAATTCATCTGGAATAACAAAAAACCCAGGATAGCTAAAACTATTCTCAGCAACAAAAGAAAGTCTGGGGGAATCAGTATCCCTGACCTCAAGCAATACTACAGAGCAATAGTGTTAAAAACTGCATGGTATTGGTACAGTGACAGGCAGGAGGATCAATGGAACAGGATTGAAGATCCAGAAATGAACCCACACCCCTATGGCCACTTGATCCTCGACAAAGAGGCTGAAAACATCCAATGGAAAAAAGATAGCCTTTTCAACAAATGGTGCTGGTTCAACTGGAGGTCAGCATGCAGAAGAATGTGAATTGATCCATCCTTGTCTCCTTGTGCTAAGCTCAAATCCAAATGGATCAAGGACCTCCACATAAAGCCAGACACTCTGAAGCTAATAGAAAAGAAACTGGGGAAGACCCTTGAGGACATCGGTACAGGGAATAAGTTTCTGAACAGAACACCAATAGCATATGCTCTAAGATCAAGAATTGACAAATGGGACCTCATAAAAGTACAAAGTTTCTGTAAATCAGAACTCTGGAAATCAGTCTGGCGGTTCCTCTGAAAACTGGGCACCTCACTTCCAGAAGATCCTGCTATACCACTCCTGGGCATATACCCAGAGGATTCCCCACCATGTAATAAGGACACATGCTCTACTATGTTCATAGCAGCCCTATTTATAATTGCCAGATGCTGGAAAGAACCCAGGTATCCCTCAACAGAAGAGTGGATGCAAAAAATGTGGTACATCTACACAATGGAGTACTATTCAGCCATTAGAAACAATGAATTCACGAAATTCTTGGGCAAATGGATGGAGCTAGAGAACATCATACTAAGTGAGGTAACCCAGACTCAAAAGGTGAATCATGGTATGCACTCACTAATAAGTGGATATTAACCTAGAAAACTGGAATACCCAAAACATAATCCACACATCAAATGAGGTACAAGAGGAAAGGAGGAGTGGCCCCTTGTTCTGGAAAGACTCAGTGAAGCAGTATTCGGCAAAACCAGAACGGGGAAGTGGGAAGTGGTGGGTGGGAGGACAGGGGGAAAAAGGGGGGCTTACGCGACTTTCGAGGAGTGTGGGGCTAGAAAAGGGGAAATCATTTGAAATGTAAATAAAAAATATATCGAATAAAAAAAATCATAGTTCCATATTTGGTGAAGCCTTACTCCCTACCAGAGCTGTATCTATTTTGTTCCTTGACTGCCAGGTATTTCATGTTGTTAACAGGGGGAAAATGTCAAACGACCATTGTGGGACACATATAAGTTCAAGATTGGTTTGGTGTGTAGAGAAATATATTAAAACAGCATTTGTCTCTCAGATTCCTTTTTCTCCCTACATACTGTCTCAGGGCAGGGTCAAACTGACTACATACCATGCTATTTTCTGTAGTTTCTGAGGTTTGTTATTATGGAGTTACACAAAAGCTACACTTGCACCCAATCGGAATGAAGGTCAGTTAGGACTATTTCTTGTACCAGCCAAAATATCTTCAGTCCGAGCCCAATATCCAGCAGCACTTTTCTGTTTTTTCTGTATTATGTGAACCTGTGAAATGTTCAAGGTCCTGCCTTAGCTTCAGAGTTTGGTCTGCAACACTAATAGATCAGTCTAATGGTGTGTGCTTTAAAAAAAAAAAAAAACAGGTATCTGACTAATATTTTTGATGTGGTTTTGTGGCTATTCCTGAAATCCATTATTAATATTTACTGCCAGCAAGGACAAAGTCTGGATTCCTGGTCATAAACATAGCACTTACCACAGGTATGACAGATTTCTGTTGCAAAGGAAATGCTCTTGGGTTGTCTTATGTCCCTGAGTGTACCCATGAGCCGAGCACAATGTTGGGCAAGTAGTACAGTGGAGAGGACACCCAAGTCATTATAGCACTCCAGAGGGGCAGGGTACTCTTCCATAATCAATCTACTCAAGTTGGCTGTGTGCTCCAAGAGGCCCATTAGGATGTGCATGGAGAAATTATTGTCATAGAAGCTCACATTTCTGAGCTGAGAGCAGTGGCTGAGAGCAGATATCTGTGTGTGAATATGTCCTGCATCCATCTATTCCTCGTGGTTTTTCTTTGGTTGATTTTCCTCTATTTTTTATTTTCTTTTTGTTCTATTTTCAAATGACCCTTTTTTTTTTTTTTTTGCTTTTCCTTTGTTTGATTGATAGCTTGCTTTTTGGGACATGATTTTCCTGTGTAACTACTCTGACTGTCCTAGAACTCAGTTTGTAAAATAGGCTGGAACAGCTCATGTAGATAGATCTGCCTCTTCTTCCTAAGTACTAGGATTAAAGGTATGTTCCACCACCCTGGCTCCTTCGTATTCTTTAGATACGTGTTTGTTTTAAAAAGAGACAGAAAGGGTGTGAATTGAGATGGAAGAGAAGATGGATAGGAACTAAGAGGAGATGGGGGTTGAAAATATGTAATGAAAGCCGGGGGCAGTGGTGGTGCACACCTTTAATCCCAGCACTTGGGAGGCAGAGGCAGGCAGCTTTCTGAGTTCAAGGCCAGCCTGGTCTACAAAGTGAGTTCCAGGACGGCCAGGGCTATACAGAGTATCCCTGTCTTGAAAAACCAAAAGAAGAAGAAGAAGAAGAGGAAGAGGAAGAAGAAGAAAGAAAGAAAAGAAAGAAAAGAAAAGAAAAGAAAAGAAAAAGAGAATATGTAATCAGAATATACTGTATGAAAAAATATTTTTTCAATATATGAAAAACACAAAGGATGGACTAGAAGATGACTAAGCAGACAAGAGCACTGGCTGTTCTTACAGAGAACTAAAGGTCATTTTCCTGTATCCACAGAGAAGCTCCCAAATATCTGTAAACCCATTTATGAGCCTAACTTCTGATGTCTATAGGACATATACAGTATACATGATGCAAAGCTAAAAAGATTAAAATAATTAGTTTAAAAATTATGTAAATCTCCTTTTGAATTTTTATATGATTTATTATCTTTTATTTTACCTGTATTAGTGTGTTGCCTGCAGGTATATTTGTGTGAAGGTATTGGGTCCCCTGGAATTGGAATCACAGACAGTTTTGAGCCATAATATGTGTGCTACAAATGAACCCAAGTCATCTGAAAGCACAGCCCATGCTCATAACTGCTTATCCATCTCTCCAGCCCCTATTATATGACTCTTAAGGAAACAACCATAAAGGACCAACTTGGCACATTGTCTAAAGATGGTGCCATGAAGAATGGGAGCTACACAGGGTAAAGGCTCATACTTCATAAGGAGGCACAAACATGATCATATCTAGTTTGAGCTTTCTGTGTGAGATCTACAGAGCAGAAGCAAAGCATGCTTGTGTAGAGACAAATATGGTAACCCTTCCAACCATGCTGAGATCATTTATTCGTGTGGAACTTCATGACTTGTGTTGCCATGGTAATTATTCTTGGTTTAAGGCTTGCTGAGGAATCTTAGTGTCAGAAGTTTTCTATGTGGTCTGACCAGTTGAGTTTGTCTGAACGTTAGAAACTCTCTGTGAGATCTACAGAGGGTAAGGAAAACTTGGGTAAAGATAAATGACTCATATTGCCATGTGATTTTTTTTCAGGCCTGAATGTTTCAAGCTGAGTAAACATTTGTGCAATAATGAGGGTTGTCATTTGTGTGTGAGCGCCACGGCCTGGTTGGTCCCTGATACTGCAGGATGTATATTTTTTCTTCCAGGTCTGAGTGGTGCCACATCCATCTTCTGTCAGTGCCACCATCTGGTTGGTTCTTGTTATTGCAGGTGACTGTTGTGTTCTGTTTTATGGTTTTGGTTTTTCTTCCTGGGTGTCTCTGGTCACAGAGGGGTGGTACCACATCCGTCTTCTATGAGTGCCACCTTCTGGTTGGTTCTTCTTACTACAGACTGTATTTTTTTCTGGTTTGATGAATTTGTTTTTGTGATTGGTTGTGGTTAGGATGTATTTTAGAGCAGAGGAGATGGCAGGGGAGGAGCCAGCCTGAGCTTCAGTTTGGGTGTGCGTGGGCTTGGGGGAGCCAAGATATGACTACAAAGCTGCACCTTTTCTTGTGGGAGTGCACCACTTTCTGGTTATCTTTCCTTTCTGCCTAATAAAGAGAGAAATTTGGATTTGTGCTTTTGGGTGTTACAGAGGGGTTCTTTTTCATGAGTATTACTAGTATTACTTTCTAGTTTTTCTTGTCACTGCTCGGTAGACAGGGAATGTTTTGTGTTTTGTATGTTATATTTGTGATTTTCTTTTTTTTTTTTTTCTTGGAACTCACTCTGCTGTAGACCAGGCTGGCCGTGAACTCAGAAATCTGCCTGCCTCTGCCTCCCACAGTGCTGGGACTACAGGCATGTGCTACAGGCATGTGCTACCACCGCCTGCCCTATATTTGTGATTTTCATTATAAGATGACTTTGACTAGTGACTTGGACAGGTGATTTTGATGTGGAGAGAGTGAGTTTATTTTTTTAATTTGATGGATGTATTAAAATTAGACAGGTTACCTCTATCATACTCTACAGTTTCCCTTCACCACAGAAGCTTCGAAGCTGGGGCCTCTGGTAATGTGAGTGATTTCCCCTTATTTGCCCAGATTGAGATTTTAACATTATTGAAGGTAGGGAGAGGCTCTTGGTCTATTATCAGGCTCTGCTGGAAGGTCTCAATACAGTCACAGATGGCCCACAAATTTGGCCATAGTGTATGATATTCAACAATAAAAGACTTTTAGAGTGGGTTATGGAGGCATTTCAACAATACATGTCCATGGACAATAAATTATTAGAAGCAAAGGTAGCAATCACTCTAGCTTTTATTAGAAGACTATAAGAGACACATAAAGCAAATGTACTCAGAAAAAGATGGTAAATGGGCCCTACAGATCAAAAGTGCCCCTACCTAAGTCCAGGGTAACCCTAAGAGTCAAAGGAAAAGCAACCAACTTTTTTGTTGATAATGAATTAGGTTCAACATTCTGTCTTACTAAAGCCTGACAATAAAGTTTCTTCAACCATTTATAAATTACTTCCTCATGACAACAGATATAAAACAAAAAACCAAGATGTCTTATATACCTTGAAAAACTGGGACAATTAAGACTCCAATAAAAAGGCTTTACTCTGTCAACTAGAGATTATGTCCCTAGACCCAAGGATAAATACTCAAAAATGGAGCCCTGCACATTAGACAGTGGCTAATGTGTCACCAATTGGCAGAAGTTGGAACCAACCCTGTTTACACCTCAGTGCAGCAACGACCTCCCGGTAAAAGATGATCCCAGAATGACTCATTACCAGCCTATTTTCTTAAATGCTCCAAGGTTAACTTTCAGCTGCCCAGTTGCCTGACCCTGCCCTCGATGGGCCTCTGCATGACTGTTCAGATGGATGCAGAGGTTACATGGTTCACCAATGGCAACAGCCTCATTCAGGATGAAAGGAGGTACGCTGGAGCAGCAGTGGTCTGAGACAGCCAGAGGGCAGAGCCACTCCTGGCAGAAATGACAGCCCAGAAAACTGAACTAGCAAATATGGCCAAGGCCTAGAGCTTAAAAGAGGCAAGAGACACAGATGGCCAGAGTGCCTTTGCTAATACTTATTTCTCTGGGGCTATTTATAAGTGAGAAAGGCCTATTGACAGCAGAAAAAAGGACTATCAAAAATAAAGAGGAAATTCTCTCCACAAGAAGGGCTCTATAGGGGCCTAAAAAGCTGGCTATCACTCACTGTCAAGGACTAAACTCTATCCCACAGGGAAACAAGACATCCCGGTGGGAGGTACTAGAAATCTGGCCTCTTGTGCCCTTGAATACGCTAGACCCAGGAGATCCCACACTTTCTGACCAGACATAAGATGTGAACTGGGCCAAAACTGGCCCATTTCTCAGTTTCATAACAAATGATGGAGTATGCCTATTTAAAAACAACTGAAATTGTTAAAAACTATAAAGTCTGTCAATTGACTAGTGTAATTGACAATGAGAAAAACCCTGGTACTCAATACTGGATCCCCAAGCCAAGAGTCTATGAGGAAACGGACTCTACAGAGGTAAAATCAAAAAATTCAGACACAAATATTTGCTGGTGTTTATGAATACCTTTACATGATAGTTTGAGAATTTCCCAACTAAGCATGCATGAGAATGTACAAATGGTAACAAAGAAACTACTAAATGAAATTCTTCCAAGATATTTTTTAAGTTTATAGGGTCAGATAATGGACCTACCTTTGTGTCCCAGGTAAGTTAGACATTAGCTAATATTCTGGGGATTGATTGGAAATTTCATTGTGCCCAAATTCAGGATAAGTAAAGAAGATAAATAGAACCCTAAAAAAGACCTGTTTGCAGTTGAAGAAGACCCTGGCCAGCAGGAGGAATTCAGCTTCAAAACTCATTCCTATCTCCCACAGATGGGCCCATACCCATGCCTCAGTGACACCACAAAGACATAGCCCTGTTACTGTTTTCATGAAGCTTCAGAAAGTCCCATGATTGAGACTTCTACTTAAAAGAGAAATGGGGGGGGGGGTGAGATTTTTTTAAATTCAGTCTCCATTTTAGAGAACCTGACCTAAGTTTGAAGTCAGGTAAATTTATAGTCTAGCATTAGTTCCCAAGTTGCCCCCTAACAAAACCAGAGCCTAGATCCAGTCTAGGATAATCCCCAACAAGACCAGAGTTTTCATGTTACACCCTCGACAAGACCAGTGTCTCCAGGTCATTTCCACCACAAAGCTGCACCCCAGGTTACAAGTCAAACGACCACCAATGCAGAGGGGAGTAGAAGTTAAGTTTATGATATGACTTCCAGCACCAGCCAATTATGTTAAAGACCACAGTAGCTTTCCAATTACATGCTTGCAAATGTAATGTGAGTTACATCAGATTGGCTCTTGTGTGTGTTTTAGGGGACAACTAAGATTTCCCTGGAACAATATTACAAGCTCTGAATGTCAGAGCCATAACACTCTGGATTGTTGGTAATCAAGTACCATGGACAGGGCCTGTGACTCATTAAAGTCAGCCAGTGTTCTGCTATCCTACAGGGTTCTCAAGTTCAAAATCCACAAACATCTGTGCCAAGTTATTTCACTAATCCAAATTTAGGGTTAGAGGATTTCTAAAAGAACATGTCTTTGTTGTACACGTATCCTGTTCCAATGGGTTGGGACATGTTCAACTGTGGCAGGGGACTTGCCTTGTCTAATATTCCTAGCTTCCAGAAGGGGACTTTCTAACATTCATATCTTAACTGACCAACCAGGATGTCAGTTACCCAAAAACATTTCTCCCTCTGCCAAGTAAGATGTCAGTTGCCAGGGAAGTCCAGGAAACTTACACTTAACTGGACCACTACTCAAAATGAAAATCTTATTATAAATACTTTTTTATGTGAATATGGGTATCTCTCTTATGTTGGGGTCCATCCCAGGGGCAGTTTATCAAGGGAAATACTATAAAAGCTTTTGTAACTATACAAAACAGATCTGACTTCTATCATGATACTTTTCTGATGGCACAGAACGTAACAATATATAATCAATTTTGGTGTTAGAAAGTTTCCTAGAAATAGCAAAAACATATGAGACAGTTTCCTTACACTTGTCAGACAAGCCAACTGTAGTGGCTATTCCTTGTTGTCAACTGGACTATATCTGGAATGAACTACAATCCAGAATTGGAAGGCTCACCTATGATCCTAATCTGGAGGCTCAGAGATACAAGTTTCAGATCTGGATCTTAGCATGGAGATCTTGAAGCCTAGTGACTAGGAATTCCAGAAGATTAAGACAAGGAGATCTCAGCCTGGCAGTGGTGGCACATGCCTATAAACCCAGCACTCTAGGAGGCAGAGGCAGGCGGATTTCTGAGTTCCAGGCCAGCCTAGTCTACAAAGTGAGTTCCAGGACAGCCTGGGCTATACAGAGAAACCCTGTCTCAGAAAAAAAAAACCAAATCCAAAAACAAACAAACAAACAAAACAAAGAAAAACATGGAGTTCAAGATCATCTGGGATTAAAGGCATGGTGGCACACGTCTTTAATCTGAACCACACCCTCTGATGGAGGCCTACATAAAGACGTTGGAAGAAGACTCATTCTTCCTTGCCTGCTTGCCTTATAGGACTGAGCAACTGCTAGATCCTTGGACTTCCATCCACAGCTGCTGCTGACCATTGTTGGGGAGTTGGACTACAGGCTGTAACTCATCAACAAATTCCCTAACTATATAGAGACTAACCATATGTTCTGTGACTCTAGAGAACCCTGACTAATACACTAGGTAACAGTTACCTGGGCCTTAAATTCTATCTAGGTCTTCATATTTTACCTGGGTGTGAAGAATGTGTTGGCAGAGGAGTGAACATGTAGATTTGGGAGCACTAGAACCTGAAGTGAGTTCTCTCCTTAAACCTGTGGGTCCCATTGCTGAATTCAGGCTTGATAGAAAGTGCCTTTGACCACTGGGCCATTTTCTTTTCTTTTCTTTTCTTTTCTTTTCTTTTCTTTTCTTTTCTTTTCTTTTCTTTTCTTTTCTTTTCTTTTCTTTTCTTCTCTTTTCTTTTTTTCTTTTCTTTTTTTCTTTTTTTTTCTTTTTTCTTTTTTTGGTTTTTTAAAACAGGGCTTCTCTGTGTAGCTCTGGGTGTCCTGGAACTCACTCTGTAGACCAGGCTGGCCTCAAACTCAGAAATCTGCCTACCTCTGCCTCCCATGTACTAGGATTAAGGCATGCACCACCACCGCCCAGCTTAATGTGTTTTCTTAGAAAATACTTTTTTTTCATTTTTGTTTTTAGATTTTTGGAGACAGAGATCCTGTTTAACAGACCTGGCTGTCCTCCCAGAACTTCAGGCTAGGTCAAACTCCGAGATCCATCTACCACTACCTCCTTAATGCTGGTATTAAAGGTGTGTAGTAGAACCTCCCAGCTAAACTAGATTTTTGGTTTTTTTTGTTTGTTTTGGTTTGGTTTTTCAGAGAATCTTTCTCTATTTTAGAGCCCTCCCTGTCCCACACTACATTTTGTAGATCAGTCTGGGCCCTGAAGATCCACCTTCCTCTGCCTGAAGGTGCTGGGATTAAAGTCATGAGCCACCCCACCCAGCTCTGGTTTAATTCTAAAACAGATCCTTCCTCCCTAGGCTTCACTGCTTAGTAATTTGCTGCTTAGATAAGGCTAGCCTTGAACTCACTAAACCTGGTCTACCTTTGCCTCCAGAATGCAGGGATTAATGGAGTTTGCCACCATTCTACTTACAGATTTATTTCTGTTACAGAATTGTTCTCTATCTTTTGCTGTTTTTCCTGCATATATGAACATATACCACATGCATGCCTGGTGCCCAAGAAGGTCAGAAAGAGGCTTCAGACTCCAAGGAACTGGAGTCACAAATCATTTCAAGCCATCATGTGAGTGCTGGGAATAGAAGATTAACAGGTGCTCATTATTGGGGAGCTAACTCCTCAGCACAGGCCCCACCCCTGATTTAATCCTGAGCAAGCATGCTGGCCTAATCCTACCTGACACGGTATCTGTTTTCCTGCACCCAAGGGCTGCATTTTCCTCAGCATTTCCATTTTTCTTTGGGTCTATTTTGAAATGTCATGATTATAAGGCTCAGGCTATCCTTCTATTTACAATATGGCTGAGTATGGCCATGAATTGATACTCCTGCTTCAAATTCTTGAATTGAGAGACTCTAGGTATGGCTGTCTTGCTTACAGCATATGGTGCTGGAGAGAGGACTCCCTGTATGCTGGGTAGCTCTCTAGAAACTGAATACACTCCCAGCACCCTGGGATAAGTTTAATGGAATGAAGACATGCTCCTGCCTCCACCTTTGTGTAGGTGCTGCTTCTGTTTATTTAAAAAAGCATTCAATTCTGTCCTTGAGCTACAGAACATATTCCAGATTATTAAAAACTGTTTGTCCAAAATCCAGTGACAATAATATCTCTGAATGATTTTATGTCTATTATCAGCAACAGATTAAGCCCTGCTCTGAGGCAAATCAGACTGATTTTAATCATATGAATAAAATTCACTCAGGAATAGTGATTCAAGCCAGTAATATGAGCAGGAAGAAGGATGCTAAGGCAAGAGGATTGCTAGAATTTAGATTTCTAAAGCAGGCTTAGCTTCAGAGCAAGATCCAATCCTGCCATACAAAACCCAAACTATGTAATAATTAAGCAAATGAAAGGAAAATACACAAATTAAGTGATTTGTTGTTAATTAATAAGTGAAATGTTTGAAAGTTAGTGTGGTGTGGAGGTATTCTCACTGTCAGTTCTGACTCAATCAGTGAAATGGATGTTATGAATAGAATTAAAAGGGTGGAATTTAAAGATCTAATCCAATTCCAATTTGTGTTTCAAGACTTGTCTGCAATAGGGAGGGGTAGGTAGAGAGATATATAAAGGCTTCAGTGGAGACATAGATAATATTCAGAGACCTGGAGCCTGGATAACTGCCTGGTTCAGCTGGGACTCAGAGACCTGGAACAGATATGTAATGATTTTTCCCTTCAGTCATGCAGTTTGATGTAGGGAAGTTTAGACTCCAGGATAGGACTAAAATTTTAATTTCTGTCTCTTTAGAGGAACAAATTGAAGACCTTGGGTTTCATTCCAAATGAAATTTTAGTTTCATTTCCAATATATTTCTATGATAGCTTGTATATTTCATTAGTGTTCTTCATGTAATTCTTTTGAAACAAGTATGCTCTATGGTGTTGGCCATGTGACTCTGGGTAAGGTAGAAATCAGATCATCCTGACTAACGTGTTCCTTCCTGTTTCCCTTCACTGAAATGATAATCTTTATTTATTTATGTGAGAATCTGGCTCACACTGTAGACCTGTAGACCATCTATTTATCTTTGATCTCCTTCAACTCCCTATAGCTGGAATGACACTTGTGAGATACTCATATGTATTTCCTTAGGTTTTTCATCATTTATACCAAGTTTAGTTTTTTGGATATGATCTGCTTTTTTATAGGATATTTTCTTTATTTACATTTCAAATGGTATTCCCTTTCCGATTTCCCCACTCCAGGAAACTCCCTACCCTATTCTCCCTCCCCCTGCTCCTATGAAGATGTTCCTCCACCCACCCTTCTCCCACCTCCCTGACCTCAATTCCCCTTCATGGGACAGCCTTTGATCCTTCAAAGGACCAAAGACCTCTCCTCCCATTGATGCCTGATAAGGCAATCCTGCTACATATGCAGCTAGAGCCATGTGTACTCCTTGGCTTATGGCTTAATTTATGGGAGCTCTGATGGCTCTGATTGGTTGATATTGTTGTTCTTCCTATGAGGTTGCAAACCCCTTTAGCTCCTCAGTCCTTTCTCTAACTCCTTCACTGGGGACCCGTGCTCAGTCCAAAGGTTGGCTGTGAGAATCTGCCTCTGTGTTTGTAAGGCTCTGGCATGGCCTCTCAGGAGACAGCCATATGAGGCTCCTTTCAGCAAGTATTTCTAGGCACCCACAATAGTGTTGGGGTTTGGTGGCTGTATATGGGATGATTCCCCAGGTGGAACAGTCTCTGGATGGCCTTTCCTTCAGTCTCTGCTCTATATTTTAACTCCATATTCATTCCTGTAAGTATTTTGTCCCCCTTCTCAAAAGAAGCACCCATACTTTGGTCTTCCTTCTTCTTGAGCTTCATGTGGTCTGTGAATTGTATCTTGAGTATTGGGAGGTTTCAGGCTAATATCTATCTATCAGAGTGCATACAATGTGTGCTCTTTTGTGTTTGGGTTACTTCACTCAGGATGATGTTTTCTAATCAAATCCATGTGCCTAAGAATTTCATGAATTCATCATTTTTAATAGCTGAGTAGCACTCCATTGTGTTAATGTACCACATTTTCTGTATCCAGTCCACTGTTGAAGGACATCTGGGTCCTTTCCAGCTTCTGTCTATTACAAATAAAACTGCTATGAACATAGTGGTACATGTGTCCTTATTACACATTGGAGCATCTTCTGGATGTATGCCCAGGTATAGCTGGGTCCTCAGGTAGTACTATGTGAAATTGTCTGAGGAACCACCATACTGATTTCCAGAGCACAATGTCCAATTTCATTTTTCCATCTTTCATTCATTCTATTTTTTTTCTAAGAAAGGTTCACACTTTAAAATATTTTGACCTGAAAATTATGTACCCATTTGAGTAATAGTGAGGCACCCATGATGTCAGTGTTGAAGCCTGTCTTTACACCACCATTTTAGGATGAAGAGATAAATTGATGTCTCTGCATTGCCAGAGCAGTACCTCAGAAGCTTAGAGGTTGATGAGATGGTGAAGAAATTTTATAAACTTTGTCTTGAAAGTATATTCTTTTCTGACTCCTTCCCCAGGATCCTTCTGACCGGAAAACTTAAATGATGAGTGTTCAGACCCCACCCACACTACAGAAGCTGGCAATTCAGATTTTGATGAAAGATGAGGCTTTGGACATGTCCTCTCTACAGGAGCTGCCCCCTGGGCTCTTCCCAGAACTGGTCAAGGAGGCCTTCTCTTGCAGACACATCAAGCTCATGGTGGCAATGGTGGCAGCCTGGCCTTTTTCCTGTCTTTGTGTGGGGGCATTGATGAAGATCCCTAACCTAGAAACATTTCAGGCTGTTCTAGATGGAGTAGACATGCAACTGAAAAGAGAGGTCCACCCCAGGTAAGGAGTAACCAAGTACTGTAGAAGGGAGCACTTGGAGTATACAGTGGATATTGTCAGGGAGATTAACTTGGTTATAAGTGGATCATATGCTTCTGGTGGCATCATCATACAGGGACATGTGGTTTGTGAAATCTATTGTTGGCTTGCACTGAGGACAGTTGGATATGGATTAGAGTTAAATATAGATTACAGTGGCTATAACCTTTAAGTAGAATGAGCTCATAACCACTAATAATGTATCTAAAGAGAAATAAAATGTATCTCTTTTTTGTTTTTTCAAAACAGGGTATTTCTGTGTAGCCCTGGCTGTCCTTAAATTCACTTTGTAGACCAGGCTGGCCTCAAACTCATAAATCTGCCGGCCTCTGCCTCCCAAGTGCTGGGATTAAAGATGTGCACCACCACCGCCCAGCAATAAAGTGTATCTTAGTGGAAAAAAAGTAATTGAGTATACAGAATCCTGGGAAAGTTGCTGTAGGATGCCTGAGTCCACCTTGTATACCAACTGCTTCAAAACATACATCTTAGCAGGAGGGAGAGCTGAGTTTAGATATATGGAGTAAAAACTAATTCAGGGTCTGCTGACATGCATATATTTCATCTGCAGGGGGACAAACCTGCAGGTTCTCAACCTGAGAAATGTGCACCATGCCTTCTGGAACATATGGGCTGGTGCAGAGGACAGCAGCTGTTCAGTAGAGATCTTGTACAAAAAGCAAGAAGTGAACCCAGTCCAACCCAGATATGCACTGAGGCAGCGTCTGAAGGTCATAGTTGACCTGTGCATCAGGTCCCGCCTCAAGGAAATACAAGCAAGCTTCTTGAAGTGGGCCCAGCAGAGAAAGGGCTCCCTACATTTCTGCTCTACAAAGATGAAGATCTTGGGTCTGTCAGTCAAATTTATCAGAGAAATCTTGAATGTTTTTGATCCTGAGAGCATCACAGAATTAGAACTGAATATCAAGTGGACTCTGTTACAACTGACACATTTTGCTCCCTACTTTGAGCGATGAGAAATCTTGCCAAAGTCTTCCTGGCACCCCTCACAAGATCACATTCCACACATACTTTCAATAGAACAAGAGCTCAAGAAGCCAAGTGTATCAACAAGTTTATTTCTCACTTCTCCCAATTCAACTGTCTTTAGCATCTCTTCATGAATCGAGTACATATTCTCAGAGACCAGATGATTCAGGTCCTAGGGTAAGCAGGAATGGAGAGCTGGATCAGCTACCAAAGCAAATCTTTCTTATCTTAAGGATTAGGATTGGTACATGATGCCAGCCAGTCATTAGGAACAAACATGTAGAGACTCATAAGACTCTGGAAGTTATATCTTGTTACCATGTATATTGAGTAATAAAAGGAAAATTTTACAAATTAAATCAGAGTCTCAAATAAGCATTCATGATGTAGAAAAGTGATTTAGTGTAAAGAGTAGGTCAAATCTAGTAAGAATGGGTTGTAATTCTTCCTAGAATCCTGCCCACCGAATCAAATGGAAAGGGAAGAGGAGGGGGAGTGTGTCAGGGTATTTATTAGCACACAATGTGAATATAGGTTATATGTTCAGATTTGTGAGAAGTCTTCTATCTTTCTCCAGTTCCCATGGATGAAATGTTTTGAGTCCAAGTAGTGCTGAGTGCAAGGGACATGGGGTATGGTTCAGGCTATAAAAGAGAGCAAACATGACTGCGGGGGGGGGGGGGGGGGGGGGATGATACAATGCAGATTCAGTGAGCCCACAGCAAATATGGAGATACTGTCAGCACTTTCTTGGGATGAAAGTTCCTCTGTGTGTTTTCTGGGCTTATGGTCTGAACTGCTTGCTGTTCAGCTTAAGAGTGAGGTCAGTAGATGAACTGTAGAATTGGCATGACTGAGCAGTTTCCAACAGGAAGCATCATAGATGAACTTGGTCATTTAATCAAACTGATCTGGGGCAACTGGTTCCTTCTATCACTGTGTACACCCCAGCCGAACCTCTACAAGACCATTTGCCAGAACTAACCCTCTGGTTTTCTCTATCCTAAGGTGCCTGATAATGCCCTTGGAGAGCCTTTCCATAACTCACTACCAAATTTTACAGAGAGACTTGGATTTCTTCTCCTGCAGTCAGAGCCTATTTCAGCTAAAACATCTGAAGAAGAGAAGTGTGGTCTTACTAGACTTGGACCTTTTGCCTCTTAGTGGTCTCCTCATGATAGTGGCAGACACTCTTGAGACTCTGTATTTTCAGGAGTGTAGGATGAAGGACTCCCAGCTCAGTGCCCTCCTACATGCCCTCACACAATGCTCTCAGCTCACCAAGATCAACTTCTACAACAATGATTTCTCCATGCCCATCCTTAAGGACTTTTTGTAGCACACAGTCAATTGGAGCAAGATGAATGTAGAGCAATACCCTGCCCCTCTGGAGTGCTATGATGAGTTGGCTCATATCTCTGCAGAAAGATTTGCCCTACATTGTCGGGAGCTCATGGATACACTCAGGACAATAAGGCAGCCCAAGGACATCTCCTTTGCTACAGATATCTGCAGATTATGTGCTGAGTGCTGTGTCTATGACAAGGTATCCAGACTTTGCCATTGCTGGCAGTAAATTGGGAAATATGACTTCTGGATTTGAATAAACAGACTTGGGACACATCTGTCATCTGAGAAGCCTGTGGCTTCTGACACTGCTCCGATGGTTAGAAATAAAAGGATGTACAGTGACTGGTACCTTGGAGTCTTAACTTGACATGGGGAACTGTTGGATGGACTGTGAGAACAGGGGCCTAATGGAGTCAAAACACAATTTGGCGTTGATATGTGGCTTCTGCCCAGATAGACCTACTCGATGCTTTGTTGTATACTTATAAACCTGGATGTTTTCTTTCTCTAGGGTCTTTGGCTCTTACAAATTTCACTACAGGGTTCAGTATCAGGAAAGTTTAATGGGTCCAGGAATGGAAAGACACTATTGAGTGAAGCAAAGATCTGGGTGAAATTGGCATGTATAAAATGAAAGTCTTCTTGACACTTCTTTCCCTTGTCCTGTTCCTGGTCTAGATGGACAACCCTCTTGTGTGGCTGATTAGTTATGGGCACAAATTGTTTACATTACTGTGAGCAACATAGACACACCTCTTATGACCAAGGATTAAATGGATCACAGACGATCAACATCTAGTACGTTCAGACTACAAGTCACCTTGGCCCCATCCGAGATGCCTAAAGGGAAGAGGACAGCACAGGTCGAAGTAAACTGGCTTTCCAGTCTGGCTTTGAACTCTTGATCTTTTTCTCATGCCTCAATGAAATTATTACCAGGAACCTTAATATCTAGCCTTTATGCCACATGTCTACAGAGCCTTATTGCCATGGACTCCCAATCACTACAAAGTACCCATAGAGGATATAAAGGTGGCCAATAATATGCAGGTGCCTCTATTACATAAATGCTGTACATTACATAGAATTGTATTTTACATTTTCAGTTGTAAAAAAAGAAAAAGAAAAACATCTGATTCTGCCTAGTCATCATACCCCTTTCTGTATAGTAACCTATCAATAAAATGATTTACTGATACATTGCATTTATTGAAGACTTACAACATGACTTCTTTGTTTACATATCATTTTATTGTCTGAATTGAATAAAGTATCTAAATTTAATGACTCTGAAACAAATGCCCTCTGGAGAGAAGTCAAAATGTACATATTGGTGCCAGGCATGTCACAATTCACAATCTTGGACGGTGGATAATGTTATCAGTTATGGTGGGACACATATGAACATGTAGGCTGGCCAAAGGTACAGAGGAAGACAATAAACAAACAAACCTCTCTCAGGCTCCTTCTTTCTGTCTTCCCCATAACCTGTCTCCCTGTCTAAATGTCCAGTTCCCAGGCCATGTTCCTTAGGACCAGTGAACTCACCTGAATTTTTTCCACAATTAACATGCTCTCATATTCTTAAAACAACCTGTAGATTGAGATTGCTCGTAGGTTAAAAGGACATGCTGCTTTTGCAGAGAACAAAGTTTGGCTTCAGAGCTAATACGCAGGTGGCTTTCAAATGGAACTCAGGCATCAGGTGATAGGACCCTTTTTTCCAGCCTCTGGATCCTGCCTTTCACATGCACAAATCCACATAATACACATGTAGCTATACACCTAACTGAGGAAGTCTTTGAATAAAGAACTCAATTTTACAAAGAAATAAAATTGGCCCAATTAATTCACATGGGAATGTTGATCAGTAGCAGTTGTATGGCTCTGTGAAGAGAGCATGTGGAGTTTCAGGTGAGTCCACTGAGCTCAGTTGGTGAGCAATAGTGTAGGGTGCTCTGGGCTCCAGGGTTTGAACTCCTGCACCATGGGTGAGTGAGAGGAAATTAGGAGTTTGTCAATGTGTAACACTTATTTATGTATGCATTTTACGTATATTTGTATTCTATTAGCATGTAAGCTTGCATGGCAGAAAACAACACCAGAACCCTCTATAGATGGTTGTGAGCTACCAGGGGGTTGTCTAGAATTGAACTCACGTTGTCTGAAAGAGCAGCCAGGACTCTTAATTACTGAGGAATCATCTCTCCAGGCCCATGTTTAAAGATGCAAAAAGTACTCATGGATACAGAATCACAAGGAATCAGGTGTCTCTTTTGCATAAAAACTTAGCAGTTTAGCATTATCTTTAACTCATTACATTTGAAATGTTTTATGTACATGTGTGTGTTGATGGTTTGATTGTTTATTTCTTACACAGTCACTATATAGATCCGCCAAAGCAATACCAATGTCTTGAATCATTACAAGAAAGGTCTAGATGTACTCCACCAAGCTTCAGAACAATCCTCAACCTTTACCTTATAGCAAAAAAAAAAAAGTACTTATTTCATGGGTTTTTTCTACATTCTTTGTTTACATTCTAAATGATTTCTCCTTTCCCAGTTCCCCCCTCCCCATAAGTTCCATAAGCCCTCTTCCCTCCACCCATTCCCCAATCAACCCCCTCCCATTTCTCTGTCCTGGTAATCCCCTACATTGCTGCATCAAATCTTTCCAAGACCAGGACCCTCTCCTTTCTTCTTCTTGGGAATCATATGATATGTTAATTGTGTCTTGAGTGTTCCAGAGTACAGGGGGAAAGTTCCTGAACAGAAAACTAATAGCTTATGCTCTAAGATCAAGGTTTTTTAATGTAATTATGGGTAGCCCATGGAACCATATGTTGCTAACATATTTCAGGGAGAACACTTGTCTATTAAGTTTGCAGTGGACAAAGTTTAAATAATGTTAAAAATATCTTGCTCCCTATTTATCATTTCTTTTGGTTTTCATCAACTAATTTATTTATTCACTTTGCCATCTGATCACATCCTAACTTTCCTTTCCTCCCAGTCCTACCCTCCCACCCCTTGCCCTCATTTTCTGTCTCCATTCTTCCCAGAGAAGAGAGTTCTCTACTCCCCACCCCACCATTTACCACACCGCCCTGGCACACCAAGTTGCATCAGGATTGAAAGCATCCTTTCCCTCTGAAGCTAGACAAGGCAGCCCAGCTAGGGGAAAAGGTTAAAAAGGAGGGAACAAAGTTCAATAAGAGATAATCCCCATTCTGAGTTTTCAGAAACCCACATTAAGACTAAGCTTCACATCTGCTCCATATCTGTAGGAGGCCTAGGTCTGGACCATGCATGCTCTTTGGTTGGTGGTTCAGTCTCTGTGGACCCCCAATGGGTCCAGATGACTTGGCTCTGTTGGTCTCCTTCTGGTATACTTGACACCATCTGGTTCCCTCAATCCTTCCTCTGTCTTTTCCACAAGACTCCCTGAATTCTGCCTACTTTTTGGCTCTGGGTATCCATCTGTGGCCATCGGGTGCTTGATGAGGCCTCTCACATGACAGTTATGCTAGGCTTCTGTCCTTAAGCAAAATCAAGTACCATCAATAAAGTCAGATTTGGCTCTCTTACATGGGATAGATCTCAAGTTTCTCTACTAATTGTTTGGCTTCAATCTTTACTCCATCTTTATCCCTGAATATCTTGTAGGCATGGCAAATTTTGATAGAAAGTTTTGTGGGTGAGTTAGTGTCTTAGATTTTTCATTCCTGCCCAAAATATCATGACCAAAAAGCAAATTGGAGAGGAAAGGGTTTATTCAGCTTACACTTCCCCATTGTTGTTCATTCCCAAAAGAAGTGAGGACTGGAACTCAAGCAGGTCAGGAAGCAGGAGCGGATGCAGGGGACATGGAGTGATGTTACTAGCTTTCTTCCCCTGGCTTACTCAGCTTGCTTTTTTATAGAACCCAGGACTCCCAGCCCAGGGATTGCACCACCCACAATGGGCCCTCTGGCCCTTGATCACTAATTGAGAAAATGTTTACAGTTGGATCTTATGGAGGCATTTCCTCAAGGGAGGCTCTTTTCTCTGTGATAACTCCAGATTGTGTCAAGTTGGCCCACAAAACCAGCCAGTACTGTTGGTGTTCCTGCTCCCTCCACTGGAAATCCTGCCTGACTACAGGAGGTGGCTACTTCATTCTCCTTATCCCCAGAAGCTTGGGTCTAAGCCAGGGTCACTCCCATATCCTCCCAGGAGCCTGCCCCATCCCAGGTCTCTGGCTTGTCTCTGAGATGCCCCCACAAGGATTGCTTTTCTCTCTCCCAGAACTCTCACCCCAACCACCACTCCTACCACACCTGATCCCCAAAACTGTTCCTGTCCCCATATCCTCTCCCTTACAGCTCCCTCTAATCATCCACTACTGATATACATTTTAATTCCTCTTCTGAGTGAGATTCAATCATATTACCTAGGGCCCTATTGTTACTTAGATTCTATGGGTGTTTGGTTATCCTGTGCTATATGGGTAATATCAACTTATAAGTAAGTGCATACCATGCAATATCTTCTGGGTCAGGATTACCTCACTCAGAATGGATACTTTCCAGTTCTATCAATTTTTCTGAAAATTACATAATATTCCTTATTTTTAATAGATGATTAGTATTCCATGGCATACTTTGAGGGAATGGTAGGTTGCTTCCAACTTCTGGTTATTATGAATAAAGGTGCTATGAACATAGTTGAGCAAGTGTCCTTGTACTATGGGGTAGCATTTTTTGAGTTTATTACCAGGTATAGTAGAACTGAATCTTTAAGTAGAATTATTTGTGAGAAATACCCAGATTGATTTCCAAATTTGTGCCCTGGCCTGCAGGGGTTTTTGACAGAGGACCCTAGAAGAGAAGGGCAGAGAAGCAGAGACAGGAAACACGAAGAACAAGGCCAAGACTACTTAACTCTTCAAGGAGTTAAGGGAACTTATACAGGCAGGGGAAGAAGTGAGGCAAGTGGAACTCTTCATGTAGCCCAGGCATTCAGCCAAGGTGAATCTCTAGCAGCTGCAAGATGTTTTCTTCTTTTGGGAGGGCACAGTGACCATTGACTACCCGATCTCTCCAAGGTCTGTAGCTGAGAAGTCAAAACCTAAGCCTATCTTTAAAATGAATTCTAAACATAAAGTAAGGTAAGGTTGGCTCCTGGCAAATTTGGTGTATAAGTTTGCACTCACCAGAAATGGAAGACACTCTCCCTTGCTCAGCATCAACCATGCTGGGTCCCCTTGACACTGTAGAACATGGATCAGTTGTCTTCTCGTCAAGGGCACAGCTAACAACCTGTCCTCAGGACTGTGGCTCACTTTAAGGAGCTGCTAGCTTTTTCTCCATGTTGCTGGCTCTCTCAAGTTCCAGAGTACTACTTCTCCCAACTTCAGAGCTTCTAGAACTGTACTATCTCACTTATCGAGTCTGGATATTGAGAGCCTTTCCTGGAATGAACCTCCGTACCCATTCTTATAATGTCATGGAAATGTTAGTGAACCACAAAAACACAGACAGGAAACAGTCTGATGCAACTCACAGCAGAGTCTTTATCCTATTCCAACTATCTATCTCCTCACCCCCATGCACCAGCATCGCACAGGAATGTTTTGGTTGGGGGTGGAGCTTTGAACTATGTCAGGGCAAGACTTTCTAGTAAGTAGTAATCAGGGAGTACCTGTGCAAGTATCTAATTGGAAAACTGCTATGGCCTTTAACAAAATTAGCTGGTGCTGGGAGTCATATCATAAACTTAATTTCTATTCCCCTCTGCATTGGTGGTTATTAGGCATGGAGTGGGCTTGTAAACTGGGGGTGCAGATTTGTTGGGTGAATAACCTGGAGACACTGGTCTTGTTGAGGGTGTATCCTGGAAACTCTGGTCATTTCGGGAATTAGTCTAGAGACTGGAGCTAGGCTCGGGTTTTGTTGGGGGGACAACTTGGAAATTAATGCTAGGTACCAGCCTGTTACCTGAGTTTGAACTTATGTCAGATTCTCTGAAATGGAGTCTAAACTTAAAACATTTCCTTCTCAATCCCCCATTTTTCTTTTGACTAGAAGTCCCAATCATGGAACCTTCTGAAGCTTCATGAAAACAGTAACAGGTTATATTTGTGATGTTCCTGGAGCGTGTGTAGGGGCTCAGCAGTGGAAGAGAGGAGGGAGCCTTGGGACTGAATTCTCCTCCTGCTTGCCACTGTCTTCTTCAACTGTAAACAGATGTTTGGTGGATCCACATTGCAACTCTGTAGCGTAGGGACCCTTTCAGTGACGCTCTAGTGACCCCTGGCTGTGTCTCTTGACTAGGGCCCAATCTCTCGGCTAAAGTTGTTGCAGCTCCAGAAGTGGGCCTGTTTTATGGAAAGCACAAGGTTTAAGACGAAGACATTGTTCACCCATTGGATTCCCTCAAGGTCGTATAATAATTAGCAATCATCTGTTTCAGTAATAACTTCTGTCAGTAGGTGAACCAAACATATCTTCAAAAGGGGTGATTCCCATCTGATATTGGAAATTCTATATTCTATAAAGAATGAAGGGGAGAAGGCTCACCCAGTCACTGTCAGTCTCTAAGGTAGATTTAGTTAAGGTTTCTTTTAGGGTTATATTTATCTATTTATCTCTACCTGTCCTGAACTCTGGTATCTGTAAGCACAATGAAGTTTCCAATCAATTCCTAGAATATTAGTCAATCTCTAACTTACCTGGGACACAAAAGTAGGTACACTGGCTAACAGTATAAACTTAAAAGAAACATGCCTTTGAAGAATTCATTGGGCTGGAGAGATGGCTCAGCAGTTAAGAGCACAGACTGCTCTTCCAGAGGTCCTGAGTCCAATTCCCATCCACAACATGGTGGCTCACAACCATCTGTAATGAGATCTGATGCCCTATTCTGGTATGTCGGAAGACAGCTACAGTGTACTCATATACATAATATAAATAAATAAACAAACAAATAAATAAATAAATCTTTTTTAAAAATCTAAAAAAAATTTTTTTAGTAGTTTCTTTGTTACCATCTGCAGTCTCATGTTTAGTTTGGAAAGTCTCAGCCCATCCTAAAAAGGTATCAGTAAATACCATATAATATTCATATCCAAATTTTCCTGTTATCTCTGTGAAGTTCATTTCCTGACAGACTCCTGGCTGGGTGCTCCAGTATTGAGGACTGGGTCATTAGCGACCACATTATCAGACTGACCAGTCTTACAGTTTTTTTTAACAATATCAGTTTTTACAAATTAGTATCCTTCATCATCTCTTATGAAATTGAGACATGGGCAGATTTTTGGTCCAGAGCACATTTTCTGTCTGGTCAGAGTGTGGGGTCTCCTGGGTCTAGTGCAATCAAGGACATGAGGGGCCCAAATTCTAGGCCCACACACTGGGCTGTCTTGTTACGCTCTGGAATGGAGTTTCATCCTCCCTTCTGCCATCAGAAGGCCTCTCTCCCTATAAACAGCCCCACAGACATGAGTGGTAGCAAAGGGACACTGCCTATCTGTGTCTCTTGTCTTTTCTCAGCTCTAAGGCCTTGGATAGAGCTGCCAGTTCAGCTTTCTGTGCTGACATTTCTGCCAGAAGTGACTCTGCCCACTGGTCTACCTCTGCCCCAGCATACCTCTGTCCATCCTGAATGAGGCTGCTGCCATTGGTGAACCACATTACTTCTTCATCCATCTGAACAGTCCTACAGAGGCCCATTGATTGAGCTCAGGGTCAGGCAGCAGGTCAGCTGAAAGTTATCCTGGGGACATTCAAGAAGAGAGGCTGCTAATGAGTCGTTCCAGCATCATCTTTAACCAGGAGGTTGTTGCTGCAGTGATGTGCAAACAGGGTGGGAACCAGCTTCTACCAATTGCCGACACACTGGCCATTGGCTGATGCCAGGACCCCAAGTCTGAGTATGCATCCCCCAGGTCTAGGGAGGTCACTTGTATTTGACAGAGTAAGGCCGTCTTAGTGGAAACTCAAATAGTTTGAATTTTTTAGGGTACCTAAGAGTTCTTATAATTTTGTTTTGTTTCTGTTGCCATTGGGAAATCATTTCTAAACTGATGAAGAGACTTTATCTTTAGGTTTTAGCAAGAGAGAATATTGGACTTTATTAATTATCAACAAAAAAGCTGGTGGGTTTCCCTTTTACTTTGAGGATTACCCTGAGCTTGGAAAGGGGGCATTTTTGATCTTTAGGGACCCCTTATCTCCTTTTTCTGAAGCTGTTTTGGGACTCTCTTACAGTCTTCTGGTTTGGCCTTAGCTGCCAATATTTGCCATCTGTTGCTTCTGTCCTCGAATCTGCTTCTCTGCAGTCCCTCTTCCACTAAGTACTCTCTCTGCCACTATCACTTGGTCTCCCAGGCTCTTGTCTCCTAACCTCTCAATCCTCTGGAGCTTTTCCTTAATATCTGGTGCTACCTGATTAATAAAGCTAGAGTGACAACTGTCTTTGTTTCTGGTGCTTTAGGGTTTATGGGTGTGTATTGTCAAAATGCCTCCATGACCCCCTCTAAATTTTTTTTCTTTGTCTCCCTGCCTAATATGATACACTCTGACCAAATTTGTGCGCCATCATGCGGCCATCTTGAGACCTGCCAGCAGAGCCTGAAGGTAGACTAATAGCCTCTTCTTACTTTCAATAGTGTTAAAATCCCAGTCTGGGCAAGCCAGGGGAAAGCAAGCATATTGGAGTATGGAGTACTTCCCTGTGTGGCCAGGAAACATCTTAATGGCCTTTTCAGGTGTGAAGAAACCCTGTAGAATGTGGTAGGCAAAGCTTGTCTCATGTTAATATGTCCTTCAAAGTGACCTGTCAAAGTCATCTAATCAAACTCATTTTGTAACAAGAAACACAATGACAACATACAAAATAATAAATAAAACCTTCTCTGTCTTTGGAGCAGAAAGAAAAAAACACCAGAAAGTGACACTCATGAAAAAGTCCATTCTATGACACCCAAAACCCAAGTCCAACTTTTTCTCTCTAAAGAGAAAAATGAGAAATAACCAGAAAATAGTACACAACCACAAGACAGGAACAAGATTGGTGTATGTCTCTTGGCTCCCCTGAGCCCAGGCCCCCAAATTGAGGCTGAGGATGTCTCCTGGGATCTCAGAAGCCAAGGCTCCCAGACATGTTTGTCCTAACCGCCAGTGGCGATGGAAACAAATTCAAGACCTTGTACCCAGAAGGATGTGACATGTTTTAGAATCAATGAACAGAAAAGGGCACAAACTGAAACAAAAATCAACCAAAACCAGAAAAAAATAAAGTCTGTAGTAACAAGAACCAACCAGAAGGTGGTGCTCACACAAGACCGATGTATGCCATTCAGAATCTAAACAGAGAGACAGCCAGCAACAAAAACCAAAACCAGAAGAAAAAAAAAAAAAAAAAAAAAAAAAAAAAAAAAACAGCATGTAGTATCATGAAACAACCAGAAGGTGGTGTTCCAGAAGAAGAATATAGTACTACTCAGACCTGCAAGAAAAGGATACAGCCCGCAGTAACATGAACCAACCAGGAGATGGTGATCACACACACATGAAAACCCTCAGTACTGCACAAATGTTTACTCAGACCTGGAAAAATCACCATGGCAACATAAGTCATTTATCTTTACCCAAGTTTTCATTATACTCTGTAGACCTCACAGAAGGTTTTTAACATTCAGATAAATTAGGCGCCACACAAATCCTATACACCAATGTGTGAGTACTCACCTGTTCAGTCCACATGGAAAACTTCTGACACTCAGATTCCTCAAAGTGGCTCAAACTTAAGAGAATTACAAAGGCAACAGAAGCCACCAGGTTCCATACAAATAAATCATTTTGGCAGGGCTATAAGAGTTATACACTTACCTCTTCACAAGCTTGCTTCCATTATACTCTTCAGATCTCACACAGAAAGCTCAGGCAAAGTCAGCACTCAGAAAGGGAAAAAGAAGGAACTATAACACATTGTTACAAACATAAAGACACAAATACCTAAACTAGTTTTGCCGGCTTCAAGACCTCCCCCAAGATAGGTTGTTCTGTGCTTCGTGGGGAAGTTCCCAGCCATATGCCAGAAATTTTGTTCCAGGGAAGTTAGTGAACCCCCAGTACCAGACAGAGTTGATCTAATGCAACTCACAGCAAAGTTTTTATTCTAATCGCGAGCCAGCTGGGCCCCCCAGTGCATCACCAACGCTCAGAACAGTTTTGGTGGTGGTGGAGTCCGAGAAAGCTCCACTAGAATAAAGACCCTGCTGTGATTTGCATCAGATCAGCTTCTCCCTGATTTTCCAGGATCACTAACATTTCCCTGGCACAACATTCCATACAGCAGCCTATGTGAAATAGTTTGCATGTATAACCTAGACTACATGCAAAATAAAGAAGACCCTGTCTTTGCCTCCTTGTGTAGAAAGAGCCTTCAGCCTGTCTCACTCCTATCTTGGTGGCATCATCTGTAGACAATGTGCCAAGCTGACCCTTCTTCATGTTTACCTCATACAGACGGAAGGCATGGTTCAGGAGTTAAGAGCACTGGGGATACAGCACACAGGAGCTGGCATGAGAATGTGGGGAAATGAACCTGAGTTGTCTGATAGAGCAGCCAGTACTCTAAACTGCTCAGTCATATCTCCAGCCCCTTTTATTTGCTTTTCCTTTACTGAAACTATTTTTTTCATACACTGTGCTGTGATTTTGCCTTCTCCTCCACCAACTCCTCTGAGATCATACCCACCTTCTCTTCCATCTCAATATACAACACTTGTGTCTCTCTTAAGAAAAGAAATAGCCGGGCGGCAGCGGCAGCAGTGCAGCAGTGGCTGGTCCAGCTGAAGGGCCATCAGCAGTGGAACCAAGGCGACACAGGGTTCAGTTAGGCCCTGTGCCCATGACCACTGACCTTTGCTGACCAGCAAAGGCTACAAGCAGCTGCAGTTTTGCGGCGCCTTTCGCTGCACGGAAGCCACTTCAGAACTCAGCCTCCCGCCAGTCAGGAGAGGCTCACCTCAATCTTGGTTTCGGACTCCAGAGAGATCGGACAGACTGAGGTACACAAACATAATCCTAGGCCAACACTGCGGGGGTCTGAGCCCGACGGGCGTTGGCCTGCAACCAGGCCCTGGGCTGTTCGGGGGGGGGGGCATCGGGGTGCCAACACAGCCAGGAGGTTTTTTGCCCTGGCCTGCGCGCGCGCGCGCGCCCCCATTTTGCCTACAGGGCTACAGAGAGCTCTGGCGGACAGAGCCATAACAGGCATAGCCTGAGACTAACAAAGCGGGGGTCTAGGCACCAACAGGCCCTGGACTGACCCCAAGAACTGGGCGGCTTGGTGGGCCATCTGTGTGTCAACCCGCCCAGGAGGTTGTTAGCCCAGCAGACTCTCCCAGCGCTTTCGGGGAGTGCGAGCACGCACGCCCGCCATCTGGTCACCTGGCAGACCCAATTAACACTCATAGCCCTAGGGGAACTTTGCTTGGACCTTGGCCACCCAGGCTTTTGCCTGGACTCAGGGCCTGGGAGGCCAGGCTAACCTTGTATGCGCCAGCCCGATTAGGGGATTGACTGCCCAGCGGAGTGATCAGAACACAGGGGAGGTCCCGGCAGCATACACCATCGGCGCTCCCTGGGGGTGCACACGGGCTCCATCTGGTCCACAGACACAATCTGGGGCAAGGCCTCAGGCGGGAGCCCTCAGCTCAACTCTCTCGGCTTCCAGATCCAGATCAGCCTGGGCGGCGGCACCACATCTCCAGGGCCTGCCAGAGGCTAGAGGGGCTTCCGGGCGGCCAGCTGGGAGAAGTCGGTGTGCTCCAGTGAATCCAGCGGGCCACAGTGGGAGCCTTCAGGTGCCTGCTTCAGGATCTGAACAGCCTGGGCAGCAGCACCCTGTCTAGAGGCAGTGCAGGAGGTAACCTGTGCACCAGAGGCCAACTGGGAAGGGGCAGCTTGCACTGGTGAGTCCAGCACTGACAAGACAAACTAACACCAGTGAGAACTAGATGGCAAAAGGCAAACGCAGGAACGTCACTAACAGAAATCAAGGCAATATGGCAACATCTGAACCCAATTCTCCTCTACCAACATGTCCTGGATACCCCATCACACCAGTAAAACAAGATTAGGATTTAAAATCACTGGTCATGATGCTGGTACAGGAACACATGAAGGACATACTTAAAGAAATTCAGGAGAAAATGGATCAAAAGTTAGAAGCCCTTGCAAGGGAAACACAAAAATCATTGAAAGAAATCCAGGAGAATACAAAAGCCAATAATGAGGAAACGCAGAAAATCACTTAACGAAATACAGGAGAACTTTGGTCAACAGGCTGAGGTCATGGAAGAGGAAACACAAAAATCTCCTAAAGAATTACAGGAAAGCACAAACAAGCAAGTGAAGGAGCTAAGCAAAACCATCCAGGATCTAAAATCAGAAGTAGAAACAACTAAGAAAACTCACAGGGAGACAACTTTGGAGATAGAAAGCCTTGGGAAGAAATCAGGGGACAGAGATGCAAATATCAACAACAGAATACAAGAGATAGAAGAAAAAATCTCAGATGCTGAAGATTCCATAGAAACCATGGACTCAACAGTTAAAGAAAATGCAAAATGCAAAAAGCTTGTTACCCAAAATATCCAGGAAATACAGGACACAATGAGAAGACCAAACCTAAGGATTATAGGCATAGATGAGAGTGAAGATTTACAACTTAAAGGGCCAGCAAATATCTTCAAAAAATTATGGAAGAAAACTTCCCTAACCTAAAGAGAGAGATGCCCATGAATATACAAGAAGCCTACAGAACTCCAAACAGACTGGACCAGAACAGAAATACTTCCCATCACATAATAATCAAAACACCATATGTTCTAAAGAAAGAAAGAATATTAAAGGCAGTAAGAGAAAAAGGCCAAGTAACATATAAAGGAAGACCTATCAGAATCACAGCAGACTTTTCACCTGAGACTATGAAGGCTAGAAGATCCTGGGCAGATCTCATGCAGACTCTAAGAGAACACAAATGCCAACCAAAACTACTATATCCAGCAAAACTCTCAATCACCATAGATGGAGAAACTAAGATAATTCATGACAAAACCAAGTTTACCCAATATCTATCCACAAACCCAGCCCTACAAAGGAAAATAGGAGGAAAACACCAATACAAGGAGGGAAACTTCACCCTGGAAAAAGCAAGATAGTAACCTTTCATCAACCCCAAAAGAAGTTAACCAATCAAATTTAAAAAATAACGTGAAAAATGACAGGAAGTAGCAATCACTATTCCTTAATATCTCTTAACATCAACGGACTCAATGCCCCAATAAAAAGACATCGACTAACTGACTGGATGCATAAACAGGACCCTACATTTTGCTGCTTACAGGAAACACACCTCAGGGTCAAAGACAAACACTACCTTAGAGTACAAGGCTGGAAGACAATTTTACAAGCAAATGGTCTCAGGAAACAAGCTGGAGTAGCCATTTTAATATCAGATAAAATTGACTTTCAACCCAAAGTCATCAAAAGAGACTCTGAGGGACACTTCTTGCTGGTCAAAGGAAAAATACAACAAGAAGAACTCTCAATCCTGAAAATCTATTCTCCAAATGCAAGGGCACCGTCTTTCGTAAAAGAAACATTATTAAAGCTCAAAGCACACATTGCACCTAAAACAATAATTGTGGGTGACTTCAACACTTCACTTTCCTCAATGGACCGATCAGGAAAACAGAAACTAAAGAGGGACACAAGGAAACTAATTGAAGTTTTGTACCAATTAGATTTAACAGATATATATAGAACATTCTATCCTAAAGCAAAAGAATATACCTTTCTCTCAGCACCTCATGGTACCTTCTCCAAAATCGACCATATAATGGGACATACGACAGACCTCAACAAATATAAGAAGATCAAACTAATCCCATGCCTCCTATCAGATCACTATGGAGTAAAAGTGGTCTTCAATAGCAACAAAAACAACAGAAAACCCACATACACGTGGAAACTGAACAATATTCTACTCAATGATACCTTGGTCAAGGAAGAAATAAGGAAAGAAATTAAAGACTTTTTAGAACACAATGAAAATGAAGACAAAACATACCCAAATCTATGGGACACAATGAAAGCAGTGCTAAGAGGAAAACTCATAGCCCCGAGTGCCTCCAAAAAGAAAATGGAGAGAGCATACATTACCAGCTTAATGACACACCTGAAAGCCCTGGAACAAAAAGAAGTTATTTCACCCAGGAGGAGTAGAAGGCAGGAAATCATCAAACTCAGGGCCGAAATCAATCAAGTAGAAATAAAGAGAACCATACAAAGAATCAACAAAACCAGGAGCTGGTTCTTTGAGAAAATCAACAAGATAGATAAATCCTTAGCCAGACTGACCAAAGGGCACAGAGAAAGTATCCAAATTAACAAACTTAGAAATGAAAAGGGAGATATAACAACAGAAACTGAGGAAATCCAAAAAATCATCAGATCCTACTATAAGAGCCTGTACACAACACAACTGGAGAATCTGTAGGAAATGGACAATTTCCTTGACAGATAACAAATACCAAAAATAAATCAGGACCAAATAGATCATCTAAACAGTCCCATAACGCCTAAAGAAATAGAAGGAGTCATAGAAAGTCTTCCAACCAAAAAAAGCACAGGACCAGATGGTTTCAGTGCAGAATTCTATCAGACCTTCAAAGAAGAGTTAACACCAATACTCTTCAAACTATTCCACAAAATAGAAACAGAAGGAACACTACCTAATTCCTTCTATGAAGCCACAATTACACTGATACCAAAACCACACAAAGATCCAACAAAGAAAGAGAACTTCAGACCAATTTCCCTTATGAACATCGATGCAAAAATACTCAATAAAATTCTTGCCAACCGAATCCAAGAACACATCAAAATGATCATCCACCATGATCAAGTAGGCTTTATCCCGGGAATGCAGGGTTGGTTCAATATATCGAAATCCATCAATGCAATCCACTACATAAACAAACTCACAGAAAAAAAAAAAAAACACATGGTCATTTCATTGGATGCTGAAAAAGCATTTGACAAAATTCAGCATCCTTTCATGCTTAAACTCTTGGAAAGAACAGGAATTCAAGGCCCATACATAAACATAGTACAAGCAATATACAGCAAACCGGTAGCCAGCATCAAACTAAATGGAGAGAAACTTGAAGCAATCCCACTAAAATCAGGGACTAGACAGGGCTGCCCCTTTCTCCTTATCTTTTCAATATTGTACTTGAGGTACTAGATCGGGAATTTGACAACATAAGGAGGTCAAAGGGATACAAATTGGAAAGGAAGAAGTCAAACTATCATTATTTGCAGATGACATGATAGTCTACCTAAGTGACCCAAAAAACTCCACTAGAGAACTCCTACAGCTGATAAACAACTTCAGCAAAGTGGCAGGTTATAAAATCAACTCAAGCAAATCAGTGGCCTTTCTATACTCAAAGGATAAGCAGGCTGAGAAAGAAATTAGGGAAATAACCCCCTTTACAATAGCCACAAACAGTATAAAGTATCTTGGGGTGACTCTTACCAAACATATGAAAGATCTGTATGACAAGAACTTCAAGACTGTTAACAAGGAAATGAAAGAAGACCTCAAAAAATGGGAAAACCTCCCATGCTCATGGATCAGTAGAATCAATATAGTTAAAATGACCATTTTGCCAAAAGCAATATACAGATTCAATGCAATACCCATCAGAATCTCAACTCAATTCTTCACAGAGTTAGAAAGAGCAATTATCAAATTCATCTGGAACAACAAAAAACCCGGGATAGCTAAAACTATTCTCAGCAACAAAAGAAAATTTGGGGAATCAGTATCCCTGACCTCAAGCAATACTACAGAGCAATAGTGTTAAAAACTGCATGGTATTGGTACAGTGACAGGCAGGAGGATCAATGGAACAGGATTGAAGATCCAGAAATGAACCCACACACCTATGGCCACTTGATCCACAACAAAGAGGCTGAAAACATCCAATGGAAAAAAGATAGCCTTTTCAACAAATGGTGCTGGTTCAACTGGAGGTCAGCATGCAGAAGAATGTGAATTGATCCATCCTTGTCTCCTTGTACTAAGCTCATATCCAAATGGATCAAGGACCTCCACATAAAGCCAGACACTTTGAAGCTAATAGAAAAGAAACTGGGGAAGACTCTTGAGGACATCGGTACAGGGAGAAAGTTTCTGAACAGAACACCAATAGCATATGCTCTAAGAGCAACAATCAACAAATGGGACCTCATAAAATTACAAAGTTTCTGTAAGGCAAAGGACACCATCAAGAGGACAAATCGGCAACCAACAAATTGGGAAAAGATCTTCACCAATCCTACATCAGATAGAGGGCTAATATCCAATATATATAAAGAACTCAAAAGTTAGACTCCAGAAAACCGAAAAACCCCATTGGGGGTACAGAGTTAAACAAAGAATTCTCACCTGAAGAACTTCGGATGGCGGAGAAGCATCTTAAAAAAATGCTCAACTTCATTAGTCATTAGGGAAATGCAAATCAAATCAAACCTAAGATTTCATCTTACACCAGTCAGAATGTCTAAGATTAAAAATTCAGGAGACAGCAGGTGTTGGAGAGGGTGTGGAGAAAGAGGAACACTCCTCCACTGCTGGTGGGGTTGCATATTGGTACAACCACTCTGGAAATCAGTCTGGCGGTTCCTCCAAAAACTGGGCACCTCACTTCCAGAAGATCCTGCTATACCACTCCTGGGCATATACCCAGAGGAATCCCCACCATGTAATAAGGATACATGTTCTACTATGTTCATAGCAGCCCTATTTATAATTGCCAGATGCTGGAAAGAACCCAGGTATCCCTCAACAGAAGAATGGATGCAAAAAATGTGGTATATCTACACAATGGAGTACTATTCAGCCATTAGAAACAATGAATTCATGAAATTCTTAGGCAAATGGATGGAGCTAGAGAACATCATACTAAGTGAGGTAACCCAGACTCAAAAGGTGAATCATAGTATGCACTCACTAATAAGTGGATATTAACCTAGAAACCTGGAATACCCAAAACATAATCTACACATCAAATGAGGTACAAGAAGAAAGGAGGAGTGGCCCATTGTTCTGGAAAGACTCAGTGAAGCACTATTCAGCAAAACCAGAACAGGGAAGTGGGAAGGGGTGGGTGGGAGGACAGGGGGAGAGAAGGGGGCTTATGGGACTTTCGGGGAGTGGGGGTCTAGAAAAGGGGAAATAATTTGAAATGTAAATAAAAAATTATGTCAAATAAAAAAATTTAAAAAAAAAGAATTGACAAATTGGACCTCATAAAATTTCAAAGCTTCTATAAGGCAAAGGACACTGTCAATAGGGCAAAACGGCAACCTACAGATTGGGAAAACATATTTAACAATCCTACATCCAATAGAGGGCTAATAACCAAAATAGTCAGGATTAAAAACTCAGGGGACAGCAAATGCTAGAGAGTATGTGGAGAAAGAGGAACACTCCTCCACTCTGTAAATCAGTTTGGTGGTTCCTCAGAAAATTGGACATAGCACTACCTGAGGAGCCAGCTATACCATGCCTGGGCATATACCCAGAAGATGCTCCAACATGTAATAAGGACACATGTTTCACTATGTTCATATCAGCATTATTTATAATAGCCAGAAGCTGGAAAGAACCCAAATGTCCCTCAACAGAGGAATGCATACAGAAAATGTGGTACATTTACACAATAGAGTACTACTCAGCTATTAAAAACAATGAATTCATGAAATTCTTAGGCAAATGGATAGAGCTAGAAACTATTATCCTGTATGAGTCAACCCAATCACAAAAGAACATGCATGGTATGCAATCACTGACAATTGGATATTAGTCCAAAAGCTGGTAATACCCACGATGCAACTCACAGACCACATGAAGCTCAAGATGAAGGAAGACCAAAGTGTGGATACTTTGATCCTTATTGGAAAGTGGGTCAAAACACCCATGGCTCACAGCCAACCAGTAGAATGAGAATAGGGTCCCCAATGGAGTGGCTAGAGAGAGGACCCAAGGAGCTGAAGAGGTTTGCAGCTCTACAGGAGGAACAATAATATGTACCAACCAGTACCTCCAGAACTCCCAAGGACTAAACCACGAACCAGACTACACGTGGAAGGTCCTATGGCTCCAGCTGCATATGTAGCAGAAGATGACCATTTCAGACATCAGTGAGAGGAGAGGCCATTGGTCTTGTGAAGGCTCAATTCCCCAGAATAGTGGAATGCAAGTTAGGAAGTTGGGTGTAGGAGTGAGCAGGAGGAAGGGGGATGGGATAGGGAGTTTTAGGAGTGGTAACTCGGAAAGGGGTTAACATTTGAAATGTAAATAAAGCAAATATCTAATAAAAAAGAAAAGAATTAATAAAAAATAAATCTAAAAAATAAAATAAAACGTTTAATTAAAGCTGGGCAGAGGTGGTGTACTCCTTTAATCCTAGCATTGGGAAGGCAGGGGCAGGCATATTTCTGAGTTCAAGGCCAGTCTGGTCTACAGTGAGTTCCAGAAGAGCCAGGGCTATACAGAGAAACCCTGTCTCGAAAAAAAAATGTTTAATTAAACATTTGTATCTGTGTGTGAATGGGAGTCCCAAGGGAGGCAAGAAGAAGGTGATGAATCCTTCTACATCTAGAGTTACAGGGGGTTGTGAGCTACCTGAAGGGGGTCCTGAGAACCCAAGTATGGTAACCTGAAAGAGCAGACAGTACTCTTAATTGTAAAGTTATTTACTTATCCCCCATTTTTTTTTTACTTTTTAATGTTTTAAATTAAAATCTATTTATACCATTTCCTTTATCTCACGCCAACCCTTTCCTCCTCCACTTCAAATGCACTGCTTCTATTTATGTGTTACAAATACACACATGCACACACACACACACACACACACAATTACACATAGACACAAGACACATGAGTGTGTGTATAGATACCTGATACATAAATAAAACCTGCTGAGTCTTATTTACTCTTTATTGTGTATATGTGTTTTCAGGTCCAACCACCTGGAACTGCACAGCAATTAGGAGGCACAGGCTTTTGCATTAATTCTCCCTCTCTCAGCAGTCCTTAGTTAACTGCAATTTTTTAACTAGAGGTGGGGCTTTGTGAGATTTACCCCTTCCCATCGAATCAAATTGTAGCTTGTGGTTAGAGCTGGGACAGCAAAGGGGAGGAGTGAGGAGGAAAGTGGCTAAAAGCACCAGAGGCTTCAGGGAAAACTTTCAGAGTTCTAGAACCTAGGATTTCTGCCTGTCCCTGTGTGGAATAGAAACACCATCACCTCAGGTAAGTTACACACCTGCATTCCCCAGTCCACCCAGCTACTCTCTGCGGAGGACATTAGACCCAAGGTGGCACAGGGCACTGTAATTTCTGACTCCGCATTTGCAGATTAGAGATTGGTTTTGTAACTTTTAATTTTTGGGACAGCATTTTGCTATGTTGCCCAGATTGGCCTGGAACTGGCCATGTAACCCAGGCTGGTTGGAATCTGCAATCCCCCTGTCCTTGTCTCCTGAATGCTTGGGTCATTGGCATGTGTCACCAAACCCAGTCTCAGGTCCCAGGTGCTGATATTACAGGATGTTCCTCAAACATTCTCTGATGTTTCATTTTGGTGTTTCAGGCTAATTTTCTTGTTTGGTTAGTTTGCTTGTTTGGCTAAACTTAAACATGGTCTTCTATAATCCAGGTTACCCTAGAAATATATATATATGAGTCTGAGCAGCAGAGACCTTCTGCCTCTAACTCCTAAGTGGTGGGACACAATGTCCAAGCACTGGGACCTCTTAACAGAGTGTGGTAATGGAGATTTCTCAAAGCATGCTAGGCAAGCCTTCAAGAAACTCAATACATCTCCAGCATCTCCGTTTAAACTTTTATTTCATTTACTTTTGATAGCATTCATGGAATATAGACTCATTAAAGAAAAATGAAGTTCTCATGGGTGACAGAGATATAAAGAAAAATACCTTAAAATGTTTTGAAGAGGGCTTTTTCTCTTTTGCTAACATGAGAGAAAACCCTACTGGATTGAAATTTGTGTGAGTGTGTTTGTGTGAGTGTGTGAGTGTGTGTGTGAGTGAATGTGAATGAGTGTGAGTGTGTGTGTGAGAGTGTGTGTGAGAGTGTGTGTGAGAGTGTGTGTGAGAGTGTGTGTGAGAGTGTGTGATAGTTTTGTGACAACCTGACACTGGCCAGAGTCACCTGAGAGGAGGGAATATAAATTGAGAAAATGCCTCCATAAGACTGGGCTATAGGCAAGCCTGTGGAGTATTTTCATAATTAGTGATTAACGGGGGGGGGGGGGGGGGGGGAGAATCAGCCAGCCCATTGTGGGTAGTTCTGCCCCTGGGCTGGTGAACCTGGTTCATCATGGCAAAACATCCCCAGGATATAAACCAGCATAGTGGGCTGTTGCAATGTCAGACCAGATCAGGTTTTGCAAAGGATTGTGGAAAGACTTTCGAAATGTGGGCCAGGAAAGCCATTGAGTGAGAGCACAGTGGGGTGTTCTGTAGGATGTTGGAAGATAAGAGCATCATCAAGAGCAGTACATGATGGAGTAGCTTGTGATGCTCCACAGGGAAGCCCAGACTCTACTGAGCCATTTGAGTTAAGACTTCATGGTTCAGATTTTAGTTTTAGAGGATCAGCTCTGATTAACTAGTTACCAGAACAAGTAAAGTGAAACCTTTGCTTTCCTGCAATATCAATACAGGTCATCTGGGGCTGAAGAATCAGCTGAGACAAATTAAGAGACCAGCATTATTGAAGTGAAGTCACCTGGAAAGTGTTCTCTCAGATTCCAAAGAAGCTTGGTTCCAAGGTTGGCTGCTGAACTTACTAGTGAAAGAGTCACCCAGGTGGTGCTGGTTTTGCAGGTACTAAGGGGAGGGCAGCTGAGGCTGGGCACTGGAGAGCAGTGCGGGTGTCCTGGAGACTAGGAAGGCTATGGGTGAAAGTGCTACCCAGTAGAGAAACCCCAGCACTTGGAGATGTGGTACCTTGGCATGAGTAACAAGAACAGCAGGTATGGAGTGGAGCCAGCCTGAGCCTAGAAGACAAGCTCTGTATGCTGTACAGGGCAGAGCAGAGAAGCGACCCAAGCCCTTTGGAGGAGCCCAGAAGACAGGGTGTAGATTCCAGACATTGGACATTTGAGTTCTTTACACTATTGCAGTTTGTGTTTGCTCTAATCTGGTTGTGACTGTGCCATGGTCCTCTCCTCTTGAAGCCAGAATTTAATTTAAATTTGATTTTTATGGGAGCTCAGAATGAGAGACTTTGAACTTTGAAAGGAGATTTTGGATTTGAAAAGAGATTGTATATCTTGTTAAAACTATTCTTCTCTAATATATATGATACATCCCAAGCACAGTTTCCCCTTCATCCACTCCTCCTAGCAACACATGTCCCCTCCTCCTTGGATCCAATCCCCCTTTGTTTTCTCTTCAGAGAAAAGCAGGTCTCCAAGAGATGACAGCCAGAAAGAACAAAACAAGGTAAGGCAAAGGACCCCCTATCAAGGTTGTACAAGGGAACCCAATAGGAGGACTGGATGATTTCCAATAATTTATTAATTTATTTTACATCCAGAATGCAGCTTCCCCTCCCTCTCCTCCCAGACACTCCCTCTCACCTCCCTTCCCTCCACTCCCCTTCATTTCTCCCAGAGAAGTGGAGGCCTCCCAAGGATATGCCTTGATATATCAAGTTACAGTTGACTAGGTGCATCTTTTTTTATTGAGGCTAGACAAAGCAGCCCAGTTAGGGAATAGGGATCCAAAGGCAGGCAGCAGACAGCCCCTAGTCCTGCTATTAGAAGTCCAATGGGAAGACCAAGGTGCATATCTGTTACATCTGTGTAGGGAGCCTAAGTCTATCCCATGGATGCACTCTGGGAACTCCGTCTCAGTGAGCTCCTATGGGCCTAGGTTGGAAGATTCTGTACGTTTTCTTGTATCCTTGACTAATATGATTCTTCAATACTTCCTCTCCCTCTTCCATAGATTCTCCAAGCACTGCCTAATGTTTTGCTGTGGGTCTCTGCATCAGTTTCCATCAGCTGCTGGGTGAAGTCTCTCAGATGACATGTATGCTAGGCTCCTGTCTGTAAGTATAGCAGCATATCATTAATATAACATCAAGGGTGATGTCTTTCTCAAGCCATGGGTCTCACATTGTGCCAGCTATTGGTTAGCCATTGCCTCAATTTCTCCTACATTTTAATCCACACATATTTATAGGCAGGAAAATGTGCGAGTCAAAGGTTTGTGGCTGGGTTGTTGTCTCCATCAGACATCTTGCCTAATTACAGGAGGTGACTGGTTCATGTTCCATATGTCCTATTGCAAAAAGTCATAGCTAGGGTCACTCTTGTAGATTCCTGGTAGTTCCCATTGTCCTGGGTTTCTAGCTCATCTCAGATTCTCCAGACACAGAATCCACCTCTCCCTATCCCTCACTCCCCTTTCCCCCTTCCCCCTCTCCCCCATCTTCCCCTTCCCCCTCTCCCCCATTTCCCCCCTCCCCCTCTCCCCCTCTCCCCCTTTCCCCCTCTCCCCCTTTCCCCCTCTCCCCCCTCTCCCCCCTCTCCCCCCCTCTCCCCCTCTCCCCCTCTCCCCCTCTCCCCCTCTCCCCCTCTCCCCCCTCTCCCCCTCTCCCCCTCTCCCCCTCTCCCCCTCTCCCCCCTCTCCCCTCTCTCCCCCCTCTCCCCCCTCTCCCCCCTCTCCCCCTTCTCCCCCCTCTCCCCCTCTCCCCCTCCCCTCTCCCCCTCTCCCCCTCTCCCTCTCTCCCCCTCTCCCCTTCTCCTTCTCCCCCTCTCTCCTTCTCCCCCTCTCCCCTTCTCCCCTTCTCCCCCTCTCCCCCTCTCCCCCTCTCCCCCTCTCCCCCTCTCCCCCTCTCCCCCTCTCCCCCTCTCCCTTTTGCCCTCTCACCCTCTCACCCTCTTCCCCTCTTCCCCTCTTTCCCTTTCCCCTCACTCTCCCCCCTCTCCCCCCTCTGCTCCCTCTCCGCTCTCTGCCCCCTCTCTGCCCCCTCTCTGCCCCCTCTCTGCCCCCTCTCTGCCCCCTCTCTGCCCCCTCTCTGCCCCCTCTCTGCCCCCTCTCTGCCCCCTCTCTGCCCCCTCTCTGCCCCCTTCCCTCTCCCCCTTCCCTCTCCCCCTTCCCTCTCCCCCTTCCCTCTCCCCCTTCACCCTCTCCCCCTTCACCCTCTCCCCCTTCACCCTCAACCCCTTCACCCTCAACCCCTTCACCCTCAACCCCTTCACCCTCAACCCCTTCACCCTCAACCCCTTCACCCTCAACCCCTTCACCCTCTCCCCCTTCACCCTCTCCCCCTTCACCCTCTCCCCCTTCACCCTCTCCCCCTTCACCCTCTCCCCCTTCACCCTCTCCCCCTTCACCCTCTCTCCCTTCACCCTCTCTCCCTTCACTCTCTTCTCCACCTTCTACTCCTCCTCCTTCTCTTCCTCCTCCTCCTTCTTCTTCTTCCTCTCTCTCTCTCTCTCTCTCTCTCTCTCTCTCTCTCTCTCTCTCATTACCATCCAGAATTTCTCTCACACACTTTTCTCTCCATCCATCCACCCCTGATATGTATTTTTACCCTTTTTAAGATTCAAGCATCCTCTTGTCAGGCCTTCCTTGTTAGTTTCTTGGTCTATGGATAGCATGGTTATCCTGTACTTTGTGGCTAATATTCACTTATGAATACATGCCACATTTGTCTTTCTGGGTCTGGATTTTGCCTGCAAATTTCATGATGTTTTTAATAGCTGAGTAGTATTGTAAATGTGCCATATATTCATTATCCACTCTTCAGTTGAGGGACACTTGGGTTGTTTTAAGTTTCTGGCTATTTCCAATAAAATAATGAACATAGTAAAAACACTGTCTTTGTGGTATGGTGGAGCATCAATTTGAGTATATGACCAGGAGTGATATAATCAGTTCTGAGAATTACTTCCAGTTATTTGAGAGAACACTAAATTGATTTCCAGACTGGTTGTACAAGTTTACACTCCAACCAGCAAAGGAAGAGTGCGCCCCTTGGTCCACATTCTAGCCAGCATGAGCTGTTGCCCTTCTAATGAGTGTAACATGAAATCCCAGAATCATTTCTATTTGGATTTCCCTGATGGCTAAGAATGTTAAGCATTTCTGTAATTGCTTCCTAGTCATTAACTATTCCTCTGTTGAGAATTCTACTTAGTTATTTGCCCCATTTTTAAAAATTGGGATATTTGGTTTGTTGGTGTCTAATTTTCTTAGTTTTTTATATATTTTGGATATCAGTCCTCTTTCAGATGTAGGGTTAGTTAAGGTCTTTGCCCAATCTGTAGGCTGCTGGTGTGTCCTTTTGACAGTGTCCTTTTCTGTACAGGAGCTTTTTAATTTCATGAGATCCCATTTATTAATTGTTGATCTTAGGGGCTGAGCTGTTGGGTCTCTTCAGGAAATTGCCTCCTGTACTAATGGGTTCAAGGATATTCCCCACTTTCTTTTACATTTAATGTATCTAGGTTTAGGTTGAGGTGTTTGATCCACATGGACTTGAGTCTTGTGTAGGCTGATAGATATGAATCTATTTGCTTCCATCTACATGCAGACATCCAGTTAGACCAGCACTATTTGTCGATGGTCTTTTCTTTATTTCATTTTATCATTTTGCCTTCTTTGTCAAAAACCAATGACCATAATTGTGCTGGTTTATATTTGGGTCCTCCATTTGATTCCATTGATCACCCTGTCTGTCTTAATACCAACCATTCAGGGTTTATTACTACTGCTCTCTATTACCACTTGAAGTCAGAGATGTTGATAACATTAGAACTTGTATTGTATAGGATTGTTTTAGTTATCCTGGGGTTTTTTTCCATATGAAGATTAGAATTTTTTTAAAGTCTATAAATAATTGTCTTGAAATTTTGATAGGGATTGCATTGAATCTGTAGATTGTGTTTGGTAGGATGCCCATTTTCACTAGGTTGAGCCTCCTAATCCTTGAGCTTGGAGATTTTTCCATGTTCTGATATCTCCCTCAATTTCTTTCTCCAATTTCTTTTAAGTCTCTTTCTTCAGAAACTTGAAGATCTTGTAATGCAAGACTTACACTTGCTTGGTTAGAGTTACACCAAGATATTTTGTATTTGTAGCTATTATAAAGGGTGGTGTTTCCTAATTTCTTTCTGAGACAGTTTATCATTTGTAAAAAAAAATGAATTTTTTTACAGTGAGTTTTATATCCAGCCATTTTACTGAAGGTGTTTATCAGATATAGGAATTCTCTGGTAGAAATTTGGGGGTCTCTTATGTATACTATCATTTGATCTATGACTAGTGACACTTTGATTTCTTCTCTTCCAATTTTTATGCCCTTGAAATCCTTTAGTTATTGCTCTACCTAGAATTTTAAATCCTGGGTTAAGTAGATAGTTTGACAGTGGGTGGCCTTGTCTTGTCCCTGGTTTTAATGAGATTGCTTTAAATTTCTCTTTTTAATTTGATTTTGGCTATTGCCTTGTCATATGTTGCTTGGATAATATTTACATATCCACCTTGTATCCTGATAACTCCAAGACTTTCAACATAATAAGATGTTAGATTTTTTTTCAAAGGCTTTTTCAGCATCTAGGAAGGTGATCGTGTAATATTTTTTTAAGTTTGTTTTTATGGTGGGATACATTGATAGATTTTCATATGTTGAACTATCCTTGCATCCTTGGGTTGAAGCCTATTTGATTGTGGTGGATTATGTCTTGATGTGTTCTGAGATTCAGCTTCCAGTAATTTATTGAGTATTTTTGAATAAACATTCATGAGGGATGTTAGTCTAAAGCTCTCCTTTCCTGTTGAGGCATTGTATAGCTTAGGTATCAGGGAGAATCTGGCCTTAGAAAATGAGTTTGTCAATGTACCTTTTGTTTCTATTTTTTGGAATATTTTGAGGATTATTGCATTAGCTCTTCTTTCAAAGCATGGTAATACTCTGCACTAAAACCACCTGACCCTATCCTGTTTGGGGATGGAAGACATTTAATGACTACTACTATTTCCCTAGGGATTATAGAACTAGGTATTTAACCTGACGTTGATTTTTTTTTTAACTTTTGTAAGTTGCATTTGTCTTGAAGATTATCCATTTCTTTAATGTTTGCCAATTTTGTAGAGTACATGTGTTTGAGGTAAAACCTAATGATTTCCTTGGTGTCTGTTGTCATGTCTACCTTTTCAGTTCTGATTTTGTTAATTTGGATACTGTCTCTCTACCTTTTAGTTTTCCTAAAGATTTGTCCATCTTATTCATCTTCTCAAAAAAACCAACTCTTGTTTTTGTTGATTGATTCATTGTACTGTTCTTTTTGTTTCTAATTGATTGGTTTCAGCCCTGAGTTTGATTTTCTGTTGTCTACACCTATGGAATGTGTTTGCTTCTTCCTTTCTAGAGCCTTCAGGCATAGTATTAAATTGCTAGTACATGAACTCTCTAATTCTTTATGAAGACACTTAGTGCTATGATTTGCCTCTTAGGACTGCTTTTATTATGTCCCATAAGTTTGGGTATGTTCCACCATCATTTTCATTAAATTCTGAAAAGTCTTTAATTTATTTCTTCCCTGACGCAATGATAATTGAGTAGAGAGTTGCTCACTTTCTGTGAGGTTATAGTGTTCTGATAAGATACAGGAATTTATTTCAATTTTCTTGTATCTTTTGAGTTTTGCCTGGTAACCAACTACATGGTCAA